>NC_091126.1:12836736-13141011 GCF_040183065.1 Periplaneta americana | reverse complement strand
TTTTCTGTGTTTCCTATACTCCAGCAGGCCGTGATATACGTCTGTCTTTTTTTTCCCCCAGTCTATAAATGCGAACTTAAAACAAACGGTAAGGTTATGTAATGATTTATTTTTCATTTTAATATTTTAACAATATTATTTATATAACATATTGCAGTAATAACATCCGCATCTGGAATCTTGTTGATTTTTTCACGGCTTCCTTAATGTTACTTGTATCAAGAATGCAATAAGTTTCGTGGAGTAGTAGACTTTACTTAATTTTTGCAAATATTTAAAAACAATAATTAACATTGCAATTTAGATGAAATTGCAGTGGTAAGTTTCCAATTTATAATTATTACTATGTTAAACGTCTCTAAAAATAATATGTTAAAAGCCTAAAGCAGTAAAATGAATGTGGCGCTTAAGCGGTAAGAAGAGGAAAATTGTTATGTGTGTTACGTTGGGAATACTGAATGTGGTATTTCACACTTACCGCGTATTGGTTGTGCGGAAAACAAGCAAATACGCACGATCTCGCACAAAATCTATTTATATAGCTTCGGAACTATTAATGCTACAAACACGAAGTTATTTGGTATACACATTTTTAAGCTGTAAGGAAACTTTTCTTTGGAATAGAAATTTATGTCGTTGCCTTTGGAAAATATTCCTCCATATTTTTTTATATAAAAGTGTCTCTAAAAGTCATTCTTAAAATGTAATTGTTTATCTTGAAGTTTTCAAAGCCAATATCAAAATTGTGATCTAGATTTAAAGAAGGTGCTTTTAGAAGTGAAATATCGTAGAAATGTTGAATTTATGTCTAAAAATTGCTTAGATGTATTCAGTTTAGTGAATTACTGTATCCTGGTGTTTTTATTTCATAATTTGTACCTCATTTTCATCTTTTCAAATATAACCTCGAATTCAGCAATGATATTTTACATACAACAAATAAAAATTGTGCATCAATTACGAAAAAAAATATGAATTTCACCATCCTCTCCCCTTAAGGAAATTTGTGTAGCTACATCTCGTAAAAAATGTAAACATTGTAATTGTAATCTGGTAAAATTTTGACTTGTTCCACATCTTAAAGCTTCATTGCTAATGAAAGATCTATGGAATATAATAAGTGAAATGAAAAAATAAAGTGACAAGGCTGGTCAGGGTACGGAATAATGATATTATTTTCTTTAACAACGCTTTCAGCTGCGAGAAATGGCCGGCCGTACTTTACCGTAGCTCTACGACATGAACTTGTCGGCTTTACTTTCCTTCCAGAAGAAGTCATGCGAAGGATTATACTGTACTTCCTTTTAAATCCTATCGCCCTCGGCCTAGCCTGAATCCACGAACCTTGGATACGTATGAATACGTAGGTAGATTTAGCAATTACGATACTTCGAACATGTAGGTTCAGATACACTGGCAATGTACAGCAAAAATCTTGTGTGTCTGTGCAGGCGTGCAGAAATCCGTCGTGTCAAAAACCTGTAAGCGTGAGTTTCCTTTGAGGCCGAAATCTGGAAAGGTATATTTTGCAGCGTCAGTGTACCTGTTCATACCCGGTGAGAATTGCACGCCAAGATGAGCAGGCAGCAATTGTCTTGAGGCCTCTTCTGTTTCCCGTTGTGCACACGGAAGCGGTCTGTCACGTGACAAGTTGACAGTTCCGAGGAAAGTCTCAAAGAACGAGCGCTTTGTCTGTGACGTGCAGGGTGTCGATAAAAGAAACACAAAGAGAGAAAGACTGAAAATACATGTGATTAATGTAATAAAGCCTGTCTTTAAGTGTTCGACATTTCTATTTAATTCAACGGCGATGATCGACAGTGGGAATGCTTTAGAAAGAGACAGTAGCCGTTCTAAAATAGCACGGAATTCGCGAGAAACATCTGAGATCTCACCGAAGAATTCTCAGTGTGCATTACTGATAATCAGTGGCGGCTCGTGATAAAATATTATGTTTGTTCACAATTTTGTGTTCCAAAATCGAAGAGAATTTGAAATCGTACGTTTTTAGCCTAATATGAAATGTCATGATTCCAATGTTTCACTGTCGAAAAAACCGTATATAAATTGAAAACAGCATATAATAATAATAATAATAATAATAATAATAATAATAATAATAATAATAATAATGAAACCTAGTCTTTTTATTTCCATTTTTTTTTCTGGAAAGCCAGTTTACCCAGTTCTTTACTCTTCAAAATTACTTGAACAGAGTTCATTGTTTACGTTTGTTAAAAATTAATACATAAAACAATTTACAGAAGCGTGTGTTAAGTAATATACTGTATTTTGATTCACAACACACTGATACACTATAGCCTATACAAGTACTGTAATCCCATTCGCATAGATTGATTACTATAAATACATGCTAGTAAATATTATTCTTAAATAATATACACCACGATACAGATATTTAAATTCATACGACCATCACATTCAGACAGCACGTCTTTGAAAGCCAAACTATGCTATATGCCGACACTGAAGAATAGTAATTCACAAACTACACCCTCGTAGCAGCACTGTACACACATCCACATAAAGTAAACGTTCCGACAGTGAGATGCTGACACCTGCAGGTTAAAATACAGACTTATTAAATTTTCTCCTCGAGATATAGCACGTAAACGATAGGCATCGATGCACCTGACATCTGTAGGATAGATTCACTGTTCACTTAATGCTTTGTGCTCTTGACGAGTCATAAGCAGCCAGCGAAAGACAATTTTCTCCCGCGCATGCGTGAAATTTCTGTAACCTTCTTGAAAAGAGCACGGCTTGTACGTGAACGGATGTTGCCAAGTTTACATAAGAAGTTTATGCAAGATGCGGGAAGTTTAAAATACTCGATCCTGATATTATACATCCCCACTACGCCAATACGGTATTAAATAATAAAACTAGTCGTGCATTAATGGAAACAAGGTGTTCACGTGCTCTTGTGCTCTTATTGACGCACCGCCACCGCTGATAATAATCTGAACGTTTCATTTAGAAGCTGGGGCCATAGCTTAGACATATCAGCAGAGTATCGGGAGTTTGGATCTTAACACGTGCGAGATTTGAAGTAGACATGATGACAGCAGGGTAGCTTTTCCTTCTCGTAACGCTTTTCCCGTCTTCATCAGTGTACCTTCATGTATTTCTTCTATGGAATGGCAGTCGTCTCGGTATAGGCGCCGACTTCTGCAAATAAACTTAGAAAATACAGTATGAGTATCGAAGGGACCACTCAAGACATAAAGCTAACATTTTATTCATTGCATGTACGGATACGGAAATAAAATTGGAGCTCCCTTAAAAAGTTTCGCTTACAAAACACTGCGCATATGCAGTAAAAAAGTATCCTATATATACAGGGTAGGAGGGGTATACGTGCAAATATTTTTAGAGGTATTTGGGGATAGTATACTGAACCACATTATGTAACAAATTTCTCAACCTCCGAAGTTATTTTTAGACATGGAAAAACACCATGTTTTTAGATTAGTTAATAATTTCAGGCGATTTGTTTTCTCTACGAACGCCTCACTATGGTCCGTCCCAGGAAATTGTAGAGTAGAAAGACGAAATAAGATTTCTGCGCAAGTGGTATGTGGGAGGGCAGGGGCAATGACCGCCTTGGGGGGGGAAGCATTGGTTGAACGAATCTACCAATCGCTTGCAGAGATGGGATATTTTCTCTCTGAACACTGTCACGATCATCTTGCCCCTTAGCGGCCTCGAGCTGATGCTGCCCGCAATACATTCCGGCACAGATGGACTCCGCCCCCATATGCGCAAGTAATTCTACAGATTTCTGGGACGGACCGTAGTTACGCGGTCTAAGCTTGTGGGGGTTGTCTACTGTCCAGGCTTACTATGAAGGTCTTTGTGGTGTAACAGGTTATCAAATAATTTATAGTGTACCCAAACACAACCACAATTTACATTAGCACATGGGATTACATTCATGATTTATTTTGTATTGTAATACGTTCGAATTTCACCCTTAACTGTTTATGCAGGAGTATAATAATGATATCGAAAGACGTGCGTATAGTCTAAACTGACAGGTGTTTCATAATACTACCATTCATAAGACATCATACCGTAAAATACGTGATACATTTGTGGAAAAACTATAAGGGCAAGGGAAAAAATAAATAGGGCGTTATTTCACTTGCATTTTTCTTAAACAAATATCAAAATATTTGCACATTTACCCCTCACACCCTGTATATCAGTGGTCGTCAGCATGCGCTGAAATGGGTAAAGGGTAAGGAGTGTCTTCTCGGAATATGCACCGTCGTGAAAAAGGGAGAGAGAGAAAGCATACCCCCAGCAGCCACGCATGCACGATAGTGCAATGTCTTATCCGCGGGTAAGAGACGCTAGCCCGAGGGTGCACTGTGCTGATGACCGCTGCTGTATATGCTACTTGTGGACAGTCGTGTGAAATTGTTGCCTACATATAGGTGGACTCTCATAAAAACTCGCTCGAAATTTTAATTCCGTATCTGTACATAATAAAGAGTCTCTTGTTGAACGTTGCATAGGAATGATGTCTAACCCGGTAGCTATCATCGATGACATTCGGCGAGCTTTGAGCTTAGCGCAAAGTAGGCGGCATTCTAAGTTTTCCCGGACCAATCACTTTGTTTTCCAACGGCCAAAGTTTAAATATTGTATGTTGCTGGTTTCCTCAGTCATTATTTGTACTGTACATTATTTTAATGTCTTGCACATTATTGCCTTGTATTGGGCAAATATGGCAGCTACGCAATTCCTATCCCTAGTCATAGAGCACTTGCCGGCCATGGGGAAACAATGCTGCAGTTGAGTCTCCGATCATACCGAACTATACTTCTTGTGGGATCATCTCCATCTGGTAGGGCTGTCAAACGGTTCAGTGAAATCGGGACAAATATTAAATAATCTGACCTCTAATTATAGTACGCATGAAGTGTTATAGGCCATTCGGTATCTCGTGAAACCTACCTGCGCGTGAGGGGAAGGAAAAAGTGGACTGAGAAGCTTCCCTCGCTAAGCTTCGACTTGCAGCTCTAACTCACTTACCCCCACCATAAGGTTCTTACTATGAACTACAACGAATGAAAGCATTTGGTTTCACAAGATAACGCATGACCTATACATTTGTTTTACTTTTGTTTTGCATTTGATAACTTTATTAAGGGACATTGAAACACAATCACCTGAAAAATAGTTTTATGATATTGAAAATTCAAGTATTTTGTACTTATGCTATTAATATTTTTGTGATGTACATGGTGGGCCAAAAGTCCCTCTTCATAGGAAAATACCACTGCGCTAACCTCGGAGTTCAAAGCAGGTGCATCGAGGACGCTTCCGGTGTTTTCTTTCACTTCGTCAATAGCGCACTCACAGTTTCATGATCCAGTTTCTATCCAGGATGTCGCCTCTTAAACTTTTCTGCCACTTGTCGCATCGACCATCCTTCCTCTCCGCACAGCAGCATCGCCTCTACTTGTTCCTTCTGACGTGGCGTAATGATCACAGATAATCAATGTCGAAAGAAGAAAGAGCAATGAGAAAGAGAGAAATCTCCTGTGGGGATTGACTTTTGGTCCATCCAGTACTAACAGAACTCAACATATCTTTGTGTTTTATAAATAATGAAATTCAATATACAAGTTAAATGTTTGTTATAAATCGGCGCTTTGATTTAATACCCAGTCGGAAGCCTTTGTTTTGTGATGTCTCTTTTGGACTCATCAGTACTTGCAATGTCAAGCGTTGTTGTCACTTTCCACTGTAAACATCGTTCCTACTTACTGGCTTTTAAGGAACCCGAAGGTTCATTGCCGCAATCACATTGATCCCTATCCTGAGCAAGATTAATCCTAGTTACAATTATCATTAGCGATATATTTATTTCAACTCGCGTCAATAAACTCGAGATACGGCAACGATGTTTCGTACTCCACGTGGAGTTGATATCGACACGTCAATTAAGAATGCTAACGCATCATTGGTAGTCATATGTTGCCGCTTCTTGTGACTGGAGCGGCATCTGAGAATGCCTAATCAATAAACAAACTCTTATCATCTCTCTTCAAAGGAAAGCGTCGTGTTTGATACCGGCTCTATTAATAAAACGCGGGCACTATACTAATGGTTACGTTTATTGTCTGATCTGTTCAAAAATATAATAAAACTACAGTACTACCTCGTTTTATAACGATGGCCGTAACTCAACAGTGTTTATTTCGTGAAGACAGCGAAAATATATGTACCTTATTAGAATTTATGATTTTATTCATGATATAAAATTCGACATTTAGGTTAGATATATACTTACTTACAAATGGATTTTAAGGAAGCCGAAGGTTCATTGCCGCCCTCACATAAGCCCGCCATCGGTCCCTAACCTGTGCAAGATTAATCCAGTCTCTATCATCATATCCCACCTCCCTCAAATCCATTTTAATATTATCCTCCCATCTCCGTCTCGGCCTCCCCAAAGGTCTTTTTCCCTCCGGTCTCCCAACTAACACTCTATATGCATTTCTGGATTCGCCCATACGTGCTACATGCCCTGCCCATCTCAAACGTCTGGATTTAATGTTCCTAATTATGTCAGGTGAAGAATACAATGCGTGCAGTTCTACGTTGTGTAACTTTCTCCATTCTCCTGTAACTTCATCCCGCTTAGCCCCAAATATTTTCCTAAGCACCTTATTCTCAAACACCCTTACAGAATGTCCCATTTATCTTGTCCACCTCACATAACTTTTATGTTTGGACTGGAATTGAAAAAAAATATATATTTTTTTGAAGTTATCTTACAGCAAGGGGCTAACTTTAGTATGGAGATTTTGTTCATGTAACTGCGTTCTTGTATAACATACAAGTGACGTTATTGCGTTTTCAAATAGCACCGCATAATTTAACCTTGACCAATGAACTACGCTCTTTAAGACGAGTTCAAAAATGTATCAATGCTTTCCGAAACAATAACATTTTATAAAATTGTTTCATGTACATTATGCTGTGTAAAGACTTCCTGCTCATTTAGAATTTTCACTTCGGAAGTACGTTATTTCTTGATACAGAAAGCTCTAAAGCTACATTTTTCAATTCGTCTGAAAGAATGTAATTATGTGGTGCTATTTGAAAAAAAAAAAGTGACGTCACTTGTCTTGTGTAACAAAAGCAGTTACATAAAAAAGTCTTCATACTTATTTTAGCCCCTTGTTGTGAAACAACATCCAAAAAGATATTTTCAATAAAAGTGCAAACATAAAAGTTATTTGAGATGCACAAGATAAATGGGTCATCACCATTGGTTTTGTTGTGTTATTTTTATTGTTTCGGTTGGTAGCATTATGATACATTTTTGAACTCGTCTTAAAGAGCGTAATTAATTGGACATGATGAAATTATGTAGTGCTATGTGAAAAAGTGATGACGTCACTTTTATCTTTTGCAAGAATGCAGTTACATGAACCAAATGTCCATACTTACGTTAGCCCTTGTAAAATAACTTCCAAAAAAAATATTTTCAATTCCAGTGCAATCATAAAATTTGAGGTGGACAAGATAAATGGGACACCCTGTATATGTATATGGGTGAGTGTATATTTCTTTCAATTTCGAGGGACAAAATTTTTTAACCTGAATGATAGGGACCATCACGAATTTTTTTAATTTGCGGCAACCTTGAATGTGGTGGTGTTTAAACTTGTAAGCGCATCTGCTTTATACGATGTGTTATTTCTCCATTATTTTGGAATAATCTCATAAGGTTAAGATGTTTATGAAATGCAAAAAGATCACTGAATTGCATAGTATTAGATTGAAAAAGTACAATTACGTTTACGGTACCAAAAAAAAAAAAGGATTTATTTCAGAGTTGAAAAAATATTTTCAATCTTTCCATTTTCCTTTATTTTCTACAACAGTTCTGAAATGTGGGACTTCTTTGTTTGTCCGACGTAATCACTTTCTTAAATTCCCTGATCCGCAGCAGTGTCAGCATGACGGATTTATTGAAGAGCTGGGTCGTGGAAATGATTGAGACTCATAAAACCCAAGATAGCATATGATCAAATGATCCCGACTGTAAGACTGAATAAGAGCTGCTTTGTGTTTTTACTGCAGAACATTTCAGAATGTCCTTACTTGCATTTCATGGTGGTACAGAGTGAATAAAGTTGAACGGACCTTGAAGCATACAATTCCAACACTGGCTGGTGGCTGGTGGCTGGTCGGCCGACCCGAGCGAGTCACTTCGTCGCCGTCGCCCTGAACAAACTTGTGTGGCGCCTTGTCCCTCCGAGGAGGTGCCATGCCGCCTCTCTTCTTCATGACGTAATATGAAATATTGCACAAAATTAATTTCCTTACGCAGTTTAAATTAAGCGCACATCTTTTTATGTAACAGCAGTAGCGGGTCTATAAATCACGCAATCCGGGTTCGATTCTTGCCAAGACAAAATATTTCTGCTGCAAGTAATGCGTTGTGCCGTGTTGTCTTAAGCAGCAGATTTGCCTCATAGTGAACGCTCTGTAATGTCTAAGAACTGTTACTCACAATTTGCACGTCGTTGGAAGTGAAATCATGAGTTGAGCGTGAATATTTTATTTCTCTTCACTCTATTATGTATGTATGTATGTATGCATGTATGTATGTATGTATGTATGTATGTATGTATGTATATATGCATGTATGCATTTACACTGCAAGTGGGCAAGCACCCGGTGGCAGTGATATATACAATATAAACAATACACAAAATGATAAGCAATACACAATAAAATTTACAATACACAATACAATTTTACAACACATATACAATTTTATACACAATACAATAAGAATACACAATACAATTTAACACAATAATAATAAAACATAAATAAAATACCTAATTTTACAATACAACCTACATAATTATGTATAGGTCCTACATAAGTTTCAATAGTCTTTCACTTTACTCTCATCTCATTCCCTGTAGTGGCACTATGACGCATTTCACTGACACTTTAGCACACACTTCACTGACACTCTGTAACACATTTCACTGACACTATAGAACACATTTCATTGACGCTATAAATTGTCACTGATCGGAACTGTTCACTGCACTGTAAAACCACAACTTCACTGACTCAACTCGCTTCACTGATACAACAGTTCAAATAAGTCAAATAATTATATCCTTATGCATACTTATAAACATAACTACATTTAACTACATTATAAAATGCATCCGTAAATTAAAGAGAATTCAGTAGTGTTTCAGAGATAAGGTTGAAATTCCGGCGGATGGAAGTGGAATTTGTTGTACACTATCTACGAAAAAGTAATTGGGCACTGTTTTTGCCCCTTTAGAACCTCGTGGTATCACCTCTTGTTGCTATAACAGCAGCCACCCTGTCAGGCATGTTCTCCACTAGTTTGTGTAGAATATACACTGGAATGCGTCGCCATTCCTCTTGCAATAAGGCACTCAGTTGGACAATGGAAGTTGGCCGAATTTCCCGAAACCTCAATCGCCGGTCCAATTCGTCTCAAAGGTGCTCAATGTGATTGAGATCAGGACCCTGTGCAGGCCAGTCCAACCGGTGAACATTATTGTCTGCATACCACTGCATAGTAGCCGCCGAAACATGGCATCTAGCACGTAAAATCCTGGGTGCCCAATTACTTTTTGGTAGATAATGTACGTACTTTGTGATGGTCTATTTCTGTTTACTCTGCGAACATTCAATACTCCATCCACGATCTTCCTTTAATGAAAGTAAACACGACTTTCTCCAGAATAAAATCAAGGTTCACAAAACTCTAAAATTAAGGACCTGCATTTATCTTTTGAAGTTCGAAAACTAATATTCATCTTTTTCTGTAATATAACCTACATTCATTAATTTACTGCTGTCTTAAGCTATTCATAAAAAAATCTATGATACTTAAGTCTATACTTACACTTGTGTCGAACAAGCTTGTCGGGGTTTACCCGTATTAGGCATCTACACCACTCCGTTCTGCTTTCCATTCCGTCGGCATTCCATAGAATTCCTCGAATGCTGGCTGGCGACGTATGGAGAGGGCTGGCGTAGGGACAAGTGGGGTTGCCTGCTCGAAACCTGGCACTCGGTGAAATTTTGTATTTTTACATAGTCAGCGTATGTGAGTTGGGAATGCGCCATGATTGGGGGTTGTAGTGCTTCCCTCCCGAAAACCAATTCAATACATTCTCAATTTGATTTCTTACTTCAAGCCATACAAGTTTGAAAATTACGTTTGTTCATCACCGCGTAGAAGAGTAAGAATACGACCCTGCATACGGTTGTTAACGGTAAAATAAATACCCGACTTCTTTTTCTTGTGGATTATAAGTGCTCCTCCATACACAGCCACTTAGCGACGCTTCCAAGTAGTAGTGCAACGCGCTGCCGATTAGTAGCTTCAGTTACCGTTTCGTGTGAACAGTTTAAATACTTTTCCAACTGAAGCTTAGAACGCTTTAGTTCTTCTGGTGGTGATTCGGTTAATCTTAGCGCTTGGAAGTCTCCATTTAAGTGTCGGTATTTCGTTAGCGTCACTGAGTGATGGTATGTGAAACGGCTCTAAATGCGTTTCCGCATTCTTATTTCTACCTCTCTGCAATGAAGTATCCTTCCTCTGCATTCAAAACGGTTTCTTGCGGTAGGCTTGTATCGTACTTATCGGAATCGAACGAGAACTTAGATACTTCGAATTGATAACTAGAAAGATAAAAGTAATTAGGAAGGAATAAAATATTAATCACAAATAATAATCAAGACATTTAGTAAATCATAGAATTTGCAGAAATTTTAATGTATACATGTAGGGACAGCAGCAATACACAAAGAAAAATGAGTCGTTAATCAGATTGAAGTCAGCATCTTTCATGAGTACATAGAAATATTTATTTGTCCCCAATTGCTCGTATATTGAGGGAGTGTAGACTTGATTGCCCCTAAATCCGGTTGCATCGCAGCAATAGGAGGTACACAGAGTGCTATACGGAACGTGGACTTCGACGACGACGCCATTCGTTCGCTAGCTTACGACTTGGTTTTTCTGAACCGACGTATGCGACGTCCGGGGTGCGAGGCCCGCCACGAATAAATCCGGACTACACGAGAGATAGTGAGTGGTTTCTATGGCTGCGCAGACTTCGTATCTCGCAGTTATAGACACCACTCACTATCTCTCGTGTAGTCCGGATTTGTGCGAGGCGGACCTCGCACGTCGCATGCGTCGATTCAGAAAACTAAGGCTTTAGACTATAACGTCAAAGCACGGAATCATCTGTAAGCTGTTCGTTACATTTCGGATTGAATACTAATTACAACTTAAATAGCAGAGAAATGTGAGGGATTTTTGATTAGTTCCCGAAAAGAAAATGAAACAAAAAAATTCTAACTCCAAAACAAACAACTGCATGGATTGAAAAGCGTAAAAAGAAAACTACTTTTGGACAAAGTACCAGTGTATTAATGACGAATGGTCCTTATTCTCTAATTCAATCGCGTCCACTTCGATTCCCAGCAATGAATGTTGACTGAGTTGTCTCGAAAGGTGGCCATGTGTCATATCGGCCACTTGAAAACTACGCATTCAGATCTGCAGTAGGCCTATATCAGCCAAGTAAAATACAAAGACAGCGGAAAAGATACCGGTAAAATGTTCTGGGTTTTATTGCGACGTACTTCAGTTAAGTTTAAATAACCTGTACTTCGAACTCTTGTTGCTGATTATAGCGTTCCCAACTGAAATTAACGTGCCGAACTTATACATCTGTTTCCCGCTTTTGGCATGAAACCTGGCTCACAATGACAAGTTGAATTTATGGCGAACCGGTATGAAAATAATTTAAACGAGAAATTGTTGGAAATCATACAGGGGAAGGGAAGAAAAAAAAAAAGAAGAAGAATCCCGAGAAATATTTATTCGAAAAGTTTATCTTTTTGTGCAAATCGTACATAGTCTCGAGGTCTCCTGTGTGCAAAACGTACCCTCTAGCATTTCGACCAGCGTTGAGCTTTTATTATATTTCATTTTGCTCTTTTTAAGATATAATTGTCTTAATTTTTTTTACCGTTTAATGACTCGAAATTTTGAGGAGGTACTGTAAAATTGATAGATAAATAACTAAATAAATAAATAAATAACAGTGGTGATAAATACTCTATAATGTTTTCAGTACTCTTATTGGGCCACTGGGGTAGTCTAGGTTTAGCAAGGAGGACTCAATCGAAATGGTATGGGTTCGAATCCCGCTTAGTTTGATACTTGGTTGGGTTTTTTTCCTCTCAGGGTTTTTCAAACTGTAAGGCGAATGCTAGTTAATCTCATTGCGATCTCAGGTAGTACAGCGTCGTTAAATAACATCATTTCTGTAATGATCAAAGTTGTTTCTGATGTGCATTCGCATCCTCTTATGATATGATCAGCTAAACACGTAAACGTAATTTGAAGTTTGGCATCGCGTCCAGGAAAAGAATGGTGTCGCTTTCGGTTTGCTTTGTTGTTCTTGTTAAGATGTCGACAGTAGATCATGCGATCCATGCAGCACGCCGTAGAACGGGACTGTCAGATCCCGTATGAACATTTCAAGTGATTGCATGGAGACTTGAACAAATTTATGTATCTCGTGCAATGGTCTGATTTACATACTTTTTGGAACGGGGCTCTGGTCATAACCTGGAGTTTCCGTAGTCAGTCGGACCTTATTCTCAAAATTCGAAAAATAAATTTTGGAAATTGACTGGTTCATTGAAAAGAAATATTTGGAACGGGGGTCTTATATTTATAAATAAGAGTTCCCGTATTAAATATGGACCAGTTCCTAAAATTGCTCTCAAGTTGAACAACACTCACGCTCTGTACTCCGTATAGCACTCTCTAAAGACGTTATTTTTATATACTTCAGGCCTTCACTTTATACAAACAGATTGATTCACGAAGATTGTGTCATAGTCTAGGATATCTGAATTCTGACACCATTTTGATGAAAAAAGTTCATATAAACATATGCCATATTTTTTTAAATTGAGTTAGTTACACCCTTCTGAATCTTAAACATAAACGTGGAAATTATTAAGGTTTAAGCATGTAAATTATGTACGATAATGGTACTAAGCGTTTGTAAATTCATTAAAGAACATTCACATTATTACTCACCCGAAAAATCTATATTAAACCCGGTTTTAAAAGCCCACACCTTCTGCAGCAATACAGGAAGTCGTCCGAGTGTGAACTGTGCGCGCCGCATTCCCTAATTTCCATTGTACGGATGCTAGGTGGATACGTTGTAGGTATCGGTGTTGCCTTATCTATAACCTTGATCCTGTCACGTGACTTTGTGTCGCTGCTATCAGCTGTACTGTAACACACAAGCTACAGCTCCAGACGTCCAGAGAGAGAGAGAGAGAGGGGGGGGGTTCACAAGGATGCGTGTTATGGAAGGAAGAACCATGATTTTATCCAAACATGTCCAAAATCGTACACGTGTATGTATGAACTTTTTCTTCACAATGTCAGGAATCAGATCCTAGAGTATGGCATGGCACAAAACTTCGTGAATCATTCTGTACATATATTTTTTTAAATTTTAGTCGTGATAATTTTCAATCTTCTGTTTCTTGTTATTTTCTTTGTTAAGCGTTTCCGCTCTTCAGCAGTTGCCTCTAATGCTCTTTCCTCTCAGAAGATGGGAGCACACTCAGCCATTGCGATACTTGTTTGTCGCGGAAGTTAAGAAGACTATATATGAAACGATGTCACGAAAGATTGTAGGATTGAGGAAGAAGCTGGTCGTGGCCTTCCTAATTGATACTGCCTTACCATTCGCTTGGATCTGGAGACATGGAATGCACGAAAATCCCACGTCAGGGTAGTTGGTCTCTAGGAGAGTACCCCGGACTATCTGAATACACGGCGGAAGTATTGACAACTATACTATTTCTTACTATTGTACTATCTAGTTTTTGCTAAGAAATAATAACTTCAGGATAGCGAATGGAACTTAAACTCGAAGGCTACGCTCCGACTTGGTCGAAGTCCCGCTGCGGCTTATAATTTAGGCTACATGTTTTATTTTTGACGCAGAATACGTCTTTCCTGCATAGAGTATAGGCACTCGCTCTGGGCTCTGTGGTAGGATAAATAATGACAGAAATTAGAATGCTTGCTGTAACAAAACTATTAGCCACAGCTGAGTGCTAATGTTTGCCTATTATTACTTAGGCCATGGACCAATTCAAATTGTATGACTACGCCCAATGGCGCCACCGCCTCTCGCTATGGGTATAAGGACGCCGAATTTGCGTATAAAGTAAGCCGTGCCACTGAGAAGCCACCGTGTGGCGCCTACATTATAGAAAAGCAAGAAGTCCCTGTATTAGTAATAATGTATGACGTTATACAATTTTGTGGAAAAGAAATGTACACCTCATACTTTATAATAATTTTCAGTTGTAATTTGTAATGTGTTATACCATAGGTCTGTGGAATAGGGCCCTGGTTGGGTCCTTTCCCAGGATTGTTTTGTAACTGTAAGGCAAATGCAAGGTAATTCCCATCGGATTCATCTTGCTATCACCAATTCCACAGACACTAGATAACCTTCGAGGTGGTGTAGCGCTGCTGGAAAATATATTAACAGTAAAGAATCTACACGAGATAAATTTTCAGGTGTAGAAGCCACTCTTGTATTCATTCTTGTAGAGACTGTAATTGTGGGTGATGGAGGATTGTACAGGGACATCATTTTATTTTTACTTCAATTTTATTGTATCTGAGTTTTCGAATGTACTTCACTCCCACCCCTTCTACTAATGAATTTCAACCGTCCTCCACACAGATCCAAGACCGCATATACAGTTATAGTAACCTTACGGTCATAGTAAACAGTACGTTCCAAAAATATGTTCGGTTTTCCAGTGACGAAAGAGCTTTCAATATTGAATCATTTTCACACAGGTACTGTCGTCCATTTGCCTACGTCGCATCCCGGTTTCCCCTAACTGCTTCTATTCGCCTCTCTATAAAGGCTAGCGGCTAGGCTGTCTTAGCTCTTTTCTGAGAACATTAATTTCTGTTAGGAATTGGACGCCTACGTAATATTATACCCATACAAATGTTTAAAATAACTTAAATAAAAGGGCATCGTTAAGTAATTAACTGTCACGTGATTTCCTCCCTTTCTCCTACCATGCGACATAACCACTTGGACGGACAGTACATAGCATGTCTGAGTAATTTTATCTTCGCGGGTCGGGCAGAAGTGAAGATTGAATTTACAGTACGTAAGGTCTCTTTTATAGAGTAGGTACAGAATTATTTCAACATGAGTTACTGTTAAGAAGTACGAACCCGGTAATTGGAATTACGTACAATGGTCTATAGTGCGATAATATGCACATTAGAACTGAAGTCTGTATCGAAATGAACGGCAACACATTTTCAAAAATGTGTTTAAATATCCATATTATGATTATTTTTCAATTTAACTTCATTCTCTATAGTGTAAGCTAATGTGCTGTAGACAGTATAATATACACTGCATAATGAATGGGTAGCTCAGTTCGTGAGTAAAACACTCATTGTTAATACAGTACTGTATTTTGATTAAACAAAAACCTAATGAAAATGATTAAACTCAAAAGCGCGATATTTCACATTTTACGTACATCGATGAACTACTTTTCTTCACTCCTATACCCAGTAAAGTGATTTGTTTGTATATTACGTCAGTATCATCGAACTCCAGTCGTGGAAGGGGTAGCAAACGGCGTTGATCCAGAGGTGTAGGCAAGTTAATATTAAAAATGTTAGTAAAAATAAAATTATGTCCCTGTAGTTGTTGCCTCGTTATAAACAGGTTTATGCTGTTGCTGCTCACCAAGTTGAGGCTGAGGACAGTAGGGCCTACGAACAAATCTCATGTACTATAAACAAGCTGCACCCAAAAAAGATATATCATACCTTCATTGCTGTGTGCTTAATTGTATTACGTGTATAGTACACTATGAATATAATAATAAGCCAGCGGCATAGCTCAGGTGGCATCGCGTTTGCCTGCTGACCAGAAATTTCGCTTGGGAATAGCTTCGATTCCCGTTTGAGCTGATTGCCTGGTTGGGTTTTCTGAGGTTTCCCTAACTGTAAGGCGAATTTCAGGTAATCTGTGGCAAATCCTCGGCCTCACCTCGACAAATACCATCTCGCTATCACCAATTGTATCGACGCTAAATAGGCTTAATATAGCGTTGTTAAATAAACAAGTAATAGTATAATCGTTTTGTAATTAATTATTTATTCATATTTATTACTATTACTATTTAATTATTTATTATTACCACTTAATTATTAAATAATACTATTATTACTATTATTTTTGTTGTTAACATTATTATTATTATTATTATTATTATTATTATTATTATTAACATCTAGGTTTTGAGCATCATTTTTGCATGTAGCAATTTATACATCTTAATTAATCAATTGATTTTTCTGGGACGCCCTATTTCTTCTCCCTATTGATTGATAGTTTATTTCAAAGGACAATCTGATGGTTTTCATTCCTTGGACGCCGGGTATCCACTTAATTTATATACTTTTTTCTTAATCAAATAATTTTAGTTCATCACTTAAGCCTATGCCTTCAATTCTTTTATGTTATATCTTTCTGTGTGACGGTAGTTACATTGTTCTTAAGAATTTAACTTCTTTTGTTTGGAGTCTTGTTTTTTCCTCTTTCCGTTATCACCCTTATATTCCCGCATAACAGCAATGGCAGTGCCATGACTTTATATTGATGTTAATACAGTATTTTGCTTCTTAAGGCTCTTCTTATTTTTCCATTTAAATACTGTAGTTAAATGTTACCATTTCTTGTATTTGGTCGTATTAAGTGCCGTGGTGTTTCCTAAAAATTTAAATTTATCAATTTGTTCTATTTTATTCTATAATTATTTTAGATCTTATATGTTTGCGCCGCAGAAAACCATTAATTTACTTTTGTTAACAGATATTGCAATATTATGATATTATTGTCATTTTATTAAGCTCATACATTCCTTTCTTTAATTGCGTACGGAATTGGCTATAGTCACTTGATGATCTGCAAATTGCATATATTCTTTCTTATTCCGCTTAACCTTCTCCTGTATACGACTTACACACCATTGCGTGTACGGGAAGAAGATTAAGTTCATCGTACACTAGGTGTCTCACAAATGCGGAACCTTCCTGGTCATGGTATCGCATAACGCAGGGCCACCGCCCATACATCACAGGACAGTTACAAGACAACGAAGAAACATTCAGTCCCGTTAACGGAAGGTAAATTTCTTCCACTGCCTTCGCCGGGAATCGAATTTTGGACCGCTCAATTGAGAAGCACACTCGATATCTGCTGTAAATAGCCACAACGGCGGACAATATTACATATGCAAAATAAAATAAAAGTGAGACATGGTAACACATAATTATGAGGTACAAAAATAATAAACTTTTGACCCTTATTTTCGTTAAAGCTACAGGATACAATAACTAACGCTGCACAAGGTGCCAACCTTTTTATAAGCTGGCGACAACGAAAAGGGATACTCTTCCAACGTACTGCAGTATGTCCATTTTCCATTCATAACGCAGCAACCTCGTCTTACAAGATGGTGATGATTATTTTTGTCTGGATTGCCAAAGGCACTTGACAAAATAAAGCGAGTTTGATATGCTGAATATTACGTGCTTCTGCCTCAGGCAATTCCCATTACTGTAGTAGTGACGTCTACGGGTCCTTAATTAAGCCTAGGGACTCCTTAGGACTGCAGGTTGGAATATTGACGGAGTTCTGAATACGTAATGCATCTGAATTTGAAGTTGGTGCTGACGTTTCAGTTCCATAGTGAAGCGGAAAGGGATTAATATATAGCAAGCGCGTAATGTATGGATATATGCAATTTTATGATACATGGAGGTCTGTGAAAGTGGAATGCTGCTTGCATGCACTTGAGTTGGGCAGTCGGAGCGTGAAGTTGTCAGACAACTCTGCTGTATCTGATGCATTGTGTACCCGTCGCGCTACGTCTGCGTGGCGTGGTGTCGTCACAGAAGAACAATGCTGTCCGCATGCTGTGTTGTCAACAACGAAATATCAACTAAATAGAAAATCGCTTAAATCAGTTTTGTCATGCACAACTTTTGTTGCCTTCTCCCCTTTCTCTTTTCTAACAATAATTATTTTTTATTCTGCTTCTAACACTTGAAATATACGCTGACCTTTCATAGGCGGGATATCTCGATGCTAGGCTAGGGAGTTGCGTCTTTGAAATCTTTCGTTCGGTTGGGAGCGAACACTACATGATTGTTTTTATGAATCAGTGGCGGCTCCTGCATATTTCTTAAGAGGAGGAAAGAAGTTAACAGCGCAAAATTACACCTTCTTGAGAGAAACATGCTACAAATTCGCCTACATGCATACATGTAAGACCAGGTAGTGTTGGGGTTGGCCTTCCTCCCTTTTGTATAGCAATAATCTGTTTTTGTAAACTGAGTTTCCTAAATTGTTCAAAATATAATATGTTTTCACTTCCATTCATTGTTGAATAATTGCACAAATTAACAATTACAAGGAAATTCACAACCTCACAGCATTTTTCACGCACACTACAGCATCACACGTGTTGGAAGAGACCAGCTACTAACACGTAACCGGAACCGTTTTACGGAAATGAGAATCAGTTAGAAAAGCGAGAAAACTGCACCCACCCACGTGGTCTGTGTTGTCACATGTACATTTTACAAGTTCAGTATCACATACTTTTGAAGAATGTCAGTTCTTGTAAAGTCATAATATCATAATTGTTCAAAGCTGTCGGTGGCCGATTAATTTTTTTATGTTAAAAATAATGTAGTTTGCATTACTTTCAATTTGAAAGATATTTGTGCAAAACTGACAACTTGGCTGTTGTCCTGTCTAGTAGACAATGAATGGAAGTGAATTTCAGGACCCAAAAAGATCTGCGATACTAATGTAGAACTACTTCCCCTTTGTTTTATATAAATCCAACTTCAACTTTCAGATATCCTCGAAAGTTTCAAACCATGAAGAGTAGCTTTTATAAAGTGCAATGAATAATATATTTTGATCTATAATTGAAAAAGAAAAATTATATGGTGTCTTTCATAGCTTTGCGTTAAAACTGTTTTTGTTGTGTCTCCTCCTAGATGTGTTATAGTCCGGTTGAATGCAACATCGTTAGATGGTAGCGGTAGCGAGCTTGCTGCAAGACCAGTCGGTTTCTATTTCCCGCCCATGCGCTGATTCAGAGGAGGATCTCCTCCCTCTCCGTTCATTTACTTGCTTTAAAACTCTGCTTCTTTCTTTGACCGCTAACGCGCTGTTGTCTATGTGTATTAAGTGCAGTAAAGGAGGAATGGATTGACATTCCTCCACACAAACAATCTCGCATCCTTCTCATAGTTTTCTAGTAGTATATGAGCGCGCGTCGTTAAAAACTCGATCAACCGAGGTTTTCTTATAGCTGTAAACTTAAAAATTATTGGATCTTCCTCGAATTTCAAAGCATATATTTAATTTGGTATTTACATTCAAAAGAAGAAAAATGTGAGGACGACGTTATGCATGCAGTAAACTTCGATATCAAGTTTTTGGGTTTGGTTCTCTGTTAAATGATTTTAATTCCAGTGATTGTTGACGCGTTATTTTGGGAAATAATTACGTGTTAACAATTCAACAATGACAAGACGAGATATTCTTAGGAACTAACGCAATGAACCCGTTGCACATCCGTATCTCCTTCCGCCACAGGCCGAACGAGTCTGGGGACATGCTGTCTACGCTATTTCGTTGAACTCTGTGTAAATATCGTTATCTACAAAGCGACACACGCTTCCTCATTAATCGCTTGGTATGTTTGTCAGTAATTCAGTTTTTATCTAATTTTAGATGATATTTCTGTTTGTAGTTTGTTTCCTGAATTATCATTTATGGCACACATGAAATCGTATACTCTGCGCACAAAGGAGTGTATTTCTGAAGAGTAAAAACTTCTAAATCGCTTCTCACGTTGAAGCAGCTCTGGCTGTATATATGTAACCCAGCGTTGTCAGACACAGCCTAAACGGAGCGCTCCACTATAACTCGTTGCGTGCTCCGGTGCTTCCACAGACATAAGCAAGTTCACGCTCCGACTGGACGTCTCTAGCACCACAACCGGTTTCGGAGCTTACAACTCTGACACTACTGATGTAACATATATTTTGTGACTTGCACAGAAGAGCATACATTCCATCCCAAGCCAAAGTACGTATTTATCTTTCCGTAATCTCTTTACCCCAAGGATTGCGTACTATGAATTATTTTTGCTATTTTTGCATCAGCTCTGGTTAACGCTGGTCTTCCAAATTAATACAGACTTCTTTAACTCTCATTGTTGTCTGACGTTTACAGTTCGCAGCATTTATTATGTAGATAGACCTACTTTTACAGTAAAATTGTTTTTTGCTCTCTCTCCGTAACGGCTACTTATGCCAATCTTTTACGTATATTTAAGCTATTTTTTTCACTAGTTGCGTTAGGAAGAATAGTTATGTGCTGTACTTAATTATCTTCAGAAGATTTGAATTTGAGAATATAGACCTATTGCCTACTCCATTATTTAATCATTTTATTTTGTGTAACAAACAAAATATAAAAAAAAAAATGAGGAAAAAAATTCAGCTGACATAAAATGAAGTCCTTTTATTTTTCATTATTTTTAAATATGATAATTATTTTTCTGGGGCTTCATTATCATTTGAATTCACTCCTAGAGTTTTAACGAAACCAATATCCATTCAGTAGTTACGAGGAATTAGAGTGAAACTTGGGTTGTGCGTAGCTGAATGGGAATGAATTGACTTACGCACAATTCACAACTACATATAAGTAAGCTTTGGATATAAGACAATTTTCTAATTACTAGGAGTAAGTTTAACAGGACATAGAGAGCTGGAGACAATTAAAGATTTTTTAACGTGACCAAATGTGTTTTAATCAATAGAAAGTGAGTAGAAATTTCATGTTTAATATAAATGCACTACATACATTTACTGGGATTGGCCACCTTATCTCATTTCCTGGCTTAGTTGCCTCATGAGTAATGTCTTATTGGTGTCACGAGATTCAAACCAGTCTTCGGGCAGCTGAATAAACATATGAAACATATATTTACCGTGAATTTTTTCTTTAATCATTAACTCAGACTTTAAATTTCTGAAGTATTTATTATTTATCTTTTTCATGTTTATTATAAACCTCTTCCAATTTCAATTTTTGTTTTGTTGGTATTTACCTCGCTTACTTTTACAAATCTAACTTGGATTTAGCGAATAGCCCTTTCTTTTACTGTTAGACATGACTGCTAGACATACTGAGTGACCTGCAACTATTTTCAAGTGCTTGTGACACGTGCCGTGAGAAAGAAGATAAACTAGTTACTTGTATGTAAAGACGAAGTATGCCGGCTCTGTATTCGCTTAGGCTGTGTGAGTTTGCTCTTATCGGTACGAGTCCGTAACCTAGAGAGCAGTGTTGTAAAGAGCCAGCGGTTTTCACTGTCACATGGCATATACCATTATGTTCCCCATATCCCGCAGTTGACCTTGAAGATTGTGGGATATTACGTACACATCAATTAACTTGCAATTGAGTATTGATGTGTATGTAATCAAATGTAATTTTTCCAGGACCTGCGGATAATAATACAAACCAGAACTACGTATAACTGAGGTTTACTATAACTGTACACCGACAGACAGACAGACGGCATGGTGAATGAAACTTTCTTTTCGGTACGGTACCAGGGATGCATGCAACATGTATTCTTTGTAATAATAACCATTTTGTTTAGTATAAAATTATTTTTGTTTTGTACATTGAGAAATTGATTTAGAGTGATAGATTGGTATCCACTGTAGAGTGATACATAAATATGCGTGTGGAAGTACCTACTGTTCTCCAACCAAGAGATCAACCGTGAAAGGAATGTGCTTACTATTGCGTCACCTATTGGAACGAAGTAGATAGATAATATTACCGTTATAATGTCAGTTTAAAAACCATGCGCTCTCCTGCATATGTTATTTCCTGTATGGAGAGATTAAAAGACCAGGAGATTAACAGCGATCTAATTTTGTAACTAGGGCAGTATCAATATGTGTATCAATGTTATTGTTTGTGCTGTGAGAGCTAGCCAATACAGATAACGAGTACCCACGTGTGTGACCTTATGACATCTTATGACATCAACATTCATTCACAGCATTACCCCGCTTCGTCTCATTCCCCAAAGACTTTCTCGTGGTTGGAGTACAGTATAGAGAGAGAATTCGAGAGATGGTTAAGGAGGGTTTGAAAGATTGGCAGGGAGAGTTTAAGATTCTGAAGAACGCCAAATAAAACTGATTTATTCTTTCTTCGTATTTGTCCCCAAACTGATATTTAATTTCTTGAATGTGAAAAATTATCAAAATATTTTCAGTAGGATATCAGTTAGTGTGCATACCAACAAGCATGTCAAGAGTGAAATTGTTTCTCTTCTTGATGAGGCATGAGACATGAATTTTCGTGAATTACATATTATATACCTATATTTGACACTCACAACTACATTCATTCATTCATTCATTCATTCATTCATTCATTCATTCATTCATTCATTCGGTGTTCTGCCCAAGGGCAGGTCTTTCACTGCAAACCCTGCTTTCTCCAATCTTTCCTATTTTCTGCCTTCCTCTTTGTTTCCTCATATGATCCATATATCTTAATGTCATCTATCATCTGATATCTTCTTCTACCCCGAACCCTTCTCCCGTTCACCATTCCTTCCAGTGCATCCTTCAGTAGGCAGTTTCTTCTCAGCCAGTAACCCAACCAATTCCTTTTCCTCTTCCTGATCAGTTTCAGCATCATTCTTTCTTCACCCACTCTTTCCAACGCAGCTTCATTTCTTATTCTGTCTGTCCACTTCACACGTTCCACTTTTCTCCATATCCACATTTCAAATGCTTCTATTCTCTTCTGTTCACTTCGTCGTAATGTCCATGTTTCTGCCGAGGAGGTGAGCATCGGAAGTCTACTACGTATCGTATGTGATCAGCAAAGCTCGGAACTTGGGGACTTGTGTCTTTGAACGTAGCTAAGCGACCGGACTTCAATGTCAACAAACTCCCGCTTCCAGCACAGAGGTACTGTCAGGTCTGCTATAAAGGTGGTTCCTGGCCGGAACAACATATTGATAATATTATTGCAGCTTGAAACACGTAATTTTAAAGAATATATATATATATATATATATATATAAACATGCAAAATATATCAAATTTACAGTTCTGCTCTGTACATTTTATTACAGTGTATGACTACATGGATTCGAAGATTTTTGAACCCATAACTTCTTCGTCTGTTAGTTAAACATGATTTGAAACGAAAGAAACTTATTTTCACGTCACGTGAAGTGACGGGAGCAAACTTAAAATACTGAATGTTTTCACTGTCACTGTTTCCTGTTCGATTTTCAGCAGTTGCTACCTGATCTCGTATCCGAGAAAGATAAGTATCCTAAATTTTTCTCGAAAATAGTTTTCAATTTCTATGTCACTACTAGGGAAGGTTCCACTACGACTTGATCCATGGCTATGGACAAATTTTCCACCGATTTAAGAGACTGCAATGTCTTTGAATGAATGCCAGTTTCCAGTCTATAGTTTATGTGTGGCACAGCTTACAAAATATAAACTCTTCATTCGAAGAAAATAATGTATCTCCTCAGAATTCCTCCACGAAATTCTGTACCTAAAATTTAAGAAATATATTTTCAAACTTCTACTGGGTGTTCAGTTCAAAATGTCTCTTGGCTCGCTGCATGCCGTCATGTGGCTAGCTGATGAGCCTAGAGAATTCAATCTTCCTACACTTCCGCAGCTCAGGTGTATAATCTAAGAGGCAGAGAAGTTGGCTAGCAAGTACGGCGTTCATTCTGAAGAGTACGTGCCGATACGTACGGTAACGCCGGTAGTGACAGGAATGTGAACTGTTTGGAAATACGTACTGTCGAGATATGGGGAGAGGGTTAAGACGATTACTTACGTATTTGTTGACATTAACTTCGACGGTCAACATGGACACGGAGCATTTGATTTGTGTTGTGGAATGTTACCATACGCAACCGATGATAACAAATACCCTGCGTACGACTTGCCGGCGCAAAACACAGTTCGAAAGAGGTTATGGTAGCACACAGACCGTACAGACCGCCATCTGTTGCTACGACGTTCAAGTTATACCGTACACATTCTCAAGTTCAGATTGAAGAACGCCTTAAATAATAGGCAACTTCTCTAACATATAAACTGAAACTCGCTTCAAATCGGTGACGCAACAACAGTGACGTCATGACACACTTTGAAATGAACACCCAGTATAATACCCATTCGAATAACACGTATTTTCTCATTCCTCTAGCAGACAGTTTACCTGTAATTCTCTGAATGTCATTTGCTTCGACATGACACAGTTTCTTCGTTCGTCTTCTTGCCATTCGATGTGACCACTTTCTTAGTACATACGACTATCCCTGAGCACTTGCAGGGTGAGCTTTGTATACGTTGTACCTGTAACCTTACTCATGCGCACGACACACAAGTCCCCAAGTTCCGAGCTTTGGTGTTCAGACAGAAGAATTGTTTCGAAAGTTAGGCAGATAGGCCTATGTCGGGGCTCGCACGTTCGTAGCAATGCACGACAGTTACGTTCGCTATAGTGGCGACATGTCTTTTGAATTGAGGTCAATCAGTTTAATCTCTTCTAATATCAATTTTCATACAGTCTTTATCTCGATCCTTTGTAGGCCTATATGGAACAGTTACTAATGAAGTGCATGTCACGCCCTGCATATCGTGCCATCGTGCTCTACGTGTCGCATGATACACCGTCTGCAATAACAATTACAACTCATTACACAAACACAAATGCTCACCCCTCCGCGTTCTGTCGGTGCGAAGAGCGCGTGTTTTGTCCATGGACTGCGGTTCGATTCTCGACGTTGACTGGAATAATGCTTGTGTTGGGCAGCATCGAAACACACAGATCCTTCTCGAGGTTCTCCTGTTTTTGTTTTCTTAAGCTAAAAATTGCATGGAGACTTTTCGCCTAATTTCATATTACAATTAAGCCTAATATAAAAATTAGAGCCGTACTAAATGACACATACGTTATCATAAGTTTTCTGCATTTCTAAAAAATTATTTCAGTTTTAACGTTGCTATTTAAATGACCGCTCATGGTTTATTCCAATATTATTTTCTATAGTTACGAAAATTGGAATTTAAAATTGAGGTACAGTCGAACTTCGATATCTCGAAGTACTAATGCTTGGAGTTACAAAAGAAAAATTGGAGATATAGGAAATGTGCCAAAAAGTCTCTCTTATTATTACAGCATTAATTGTTGCTATGTCCTGATTCTGTACAACCATTTCCGCTAATGTTATAATTAAAAGTCAGTAGGTAGTACTTATTTTGGATGGATTTTATATTAATAAACTAATGTTTCTACGCAATTTTATTTTTACTTCAAATGGACTGGACTAATTTAAATGTTGTGACTTCTTATTACCATTCCACATAATTGAATCGCACTTTTTAGAAAGGAACTAAGTCAAAATGTTCTATTTTTCAGGAGAGCAAAAGAACTTACTTTCATGAATAAATACCAGTGTACTAGTGCCGTAATATAAACATCAACTCGATGTTAGAGATACAGGGAAAGGTTTGTTTAAGTTCCTTCCTTTGTTTATCTTTGCTTCTAATAATTAGGGAGCGGATTTTTATGTGCTAAAAATTTAAATATATTTATTTTTTATGTGCTAAAAAGTATTAAAACATTTGCTCAAAATAAAAAAAATATTTCTTTTACATATGACAAAAATACCTTACTTAGCTTGAAAAAAAAATTACTAGGTACTCACCAACCACATTTGAGTTGCTAGTAGTTGGCCGAGAATTGCAGTGAACAACAAAGGTCATCTCCAAATTCTCCATCACAAATGCATGCCGATTATCTCTGAACAACGACTTATACTGTGAAAACGATCTTTCCACATCAGAGGACGTCAGACGTGCATATTTAACACCGTCAATTTCACCTACAGGCACACCCTCCAATACTTGAGCAACTTTACACATTTTTTTATATCCACTGTTTTTCCCAAACACATTCTGGAATTTGTCCCTTAGTACTTGTAATTCTGAACCTGGTAGCGGGTCTAGTTTAATTTTCACGGCGCGCACCTCCTTGTTTCAGACAACAGGTTTTTGGAGGTTTCGATTTTTTTTATGGTGTCACACAAAAAGCTTAGATTTGCTAATAGGAAAGCCAAATCGTTTTTTAAACAACCATCTTTCAGTGTATCTTGAAGGATATCGGATGACGAAGCCCGATAGCAGGGAATGTCAACAAGACATATTGCCTTACTTGATAGACATGAGCGAGAGGCGAGAGGTTTGTTTAAATTAAATAATGTTCATACCCGAGCGCTTATCTGTTGTGTTTGACAAACAAAGCGTGGAATGAAATCATCTTCAGTAACAATAAACATTCCTAATTATGTGTTGCAAGATCTCTCCTCCTTGTCCATGTTAATTTATTCTCTAATAATAACACTGATATGCTGCCTAGCAGTTCTCAGAACTTGAGGCGATACTATTACAAAAATGGATACACCACACAGCGCTTAAAAACACGAAGGAACCAAGAATTCTTAAAAAAGATAACGTAGTTCTGAGTGACATAATTGATTTAGTTTTAAAATATTTAAAAGTTCTTGTAAAAAATTATTTAAGAAAAAACTCAAAGATTTATGTGTTTATAATAGATTTCCTGAAAATATGTATTTACATTATTTTTTGTGAAAATATGTGTTTTTATGTGAAATAAAATTCGGGCTTTAAACTTGAAACTTCATGTTCGAAATTTTTAACTTTGTTAATTGTGTTTTATCACACGCAAAAATAATATTTAATTACATAGGAATCCGCTCCTTAGTAATAATCATTTCATCAGAAGAAGTAAAAATGACAAATTTTGACTTAGTTCCTTTCTAAAAAGTGCGATTCAATTAAATCCGTTGCAAATTCCGACGTACCTTTCCGGCGAGCTGTTGGACTGCTCTCCCGCTCCAAAGGAGCTGCCGCGCTCAATGAGCGCAGTTTGTGCAGGCCTGCACTAGGATATGTTCAGAAAATTTTTATTTCTTCAGATTATCCAATAAGTTTGGAACCTAGTAAGATCATTGCAATATTGTTTCTATGGTGTAGAAATCTGTGAATGAGCTTGTAACAATGTAGGATAAACAACAATTTCCTGTTCTCTGTTCTTAGCACTGATGGGACTGACGTTTGCGTCAGCAGGGAAGTGAATTATGAAAATACACATTACTGGTTGTCCGAAAACTCCCACTTAAATGAAGCGTCGATGGAACACGGTCCCGATTGTGTTATGGACTGGTGCTTCTTACAGATTGACGAATCATTGATCCATTCTTGTATGGGGATTGACAATATAACTGGACAGACATACCTGATGAAGTGATGATTCTCCAGGAGGTAGAATTTCCTGTCGTCCTGAAACCTGATGGTAATTTTCATACACGGTTTGAAGAGGATCTATGCTCTAACACAGGTGGCTGTAGGTCTTGAATATTGAATAGACTGTTCGGGGTATGTTGAGCGGCTACCTGAAAACTATAGTGTATCGGTCTTACTAATAAACCACGTACAATTTTTATACGAGACTTATGCAGAGTTGAGACAGAAAACGTTACTAATAAACCATGCATAAGCGATGGATGTATAAACGGCCTGTAACTATACAATGGGAATTGCTTTGTAGTAGTTATATACACGAAACCCCTTGTTTAAGCGTTGTATATAGAGAAAAAATGGCCGCCTCTCTAACAGCTGTTCGTATCGACTGTCATTTTATGATGATGGTTGCCTTGTAACCACAGAAGAACACACCAAAAAGTACAGAATAAGTAGAATAATATCGCTGTAGCTTGTACTCTTTGACCAAAATATAGAGTGGTAATCGATCAGAGCCAGTTGTACTATCGATACTTAACACGGCACACTAGAGCGCTCTACCGGATGTAATATAGAATCTCAGATATTCTATTACCTCTCGTAACGAAGTAATGACGAAACTATGACGTAGCTGTGTAACAGTTATACTGTTATACACGGCGTATGTTGTGATTATTACTAAGGAATTTACACACGACTTATAAACGAGCTACTCATTGTATAAGTATAAGGCAGTTAAACGTCTGTATATAGAGTTTTTATTAGTAAGACCGTATGCGGATAAAATGCAAAATTTGGCTCACCGGGAGCATATCGTCACATAACTCCAGACATCTTTTATCGTGGTTTTTAGGTCTACTGTAATCCTACTGAGCTATGCTTAACAGTTAATGGACAACACATTACAAACATTTGTAAGTGGTAACTTGGCCTGTGGTTCTAGACGTATGAGACAGTCTGAATAGCCTTCTCATGTACTTTCTATACAGAGTGTACCAGGAGGAATGTAAAATAATTCAGATCAATTTAGTTTGGGTTAACCTACATCGATTTGACCACATACATGTATACCCAAAATCTAACGGTTGGAGAAATATTGATGGACGAAATTGCAATGGAGAGGGGCATTGTAGATACACGTATTTCTTTATTTTAGAACAATATAATACATTCATTCATTTAGTGTTCTGCCCAAGGGCAGGTCTTTCACTGTAAACCCAGCTTTCTCCAGTTTTTCCTATTTTATGCCTTCGTCTTCGTTTCCTCATATGATCAATATATGTTAATGTCGTCTATCATCTGATATCTTCTTCTACCCCTAACTCATTTCTCGTTCACCATTCCTTCCAGTGCATCCTTCAGTAGGCAGTTTCTTCTCAGCCAGTGATCCAACCAATTCCTTTTCCTCTTCCTGATCAGTTTCAGCTTCATTCTTTCGTCACCCACTCTTTCCAACACAGCTTCATTTCTTATTCTGTCTGTCCACTTCACACGTTCCATTCTTCTCCATATCCACATTTCAAATGATTCTATTCGCTTCTCTTCACTTCGTCGTAATATCCATGTTTCTGCCCATACAATGCCACACTCCACACAAAGCACTTCACTAATCTCTTAGTTCTTTTTCCAGAGGTCCGCAGAAGATACTTCTTTTTCTATTAAGAGCTTCCTTCGCCATTGAATTGCTATCCTCCTTGACTTCCTTGCAGCAGCTCATGTCACTGCTTATAGTACACCCCAAGTATTTGAAGCTGTCCACTTGCTCTACTGCCTCATTTAGAATTCGCAAGTTTATCTTCTGTATATTTCTTCCTATGACCATGCTCTTCGTCTCATTTGCATTTATCTTCATCCCATACTGCTCACAGCTGTCATTTAGCTTCAGTAGCATATCCTTCAGTATCATTTCCTCTTCTGCTAACTCCATATCCTCAGCAAATCTTGTGCACTTTATTCTTCTTCCTCATACTATCACTCCTCCCATGTTCTGAAAACAATGTAATATGATTGAACATTCTGTTTATTGGTAATGTTCTAGTAAATTTATTTCACATTAAGCACAAACTCAGTAAGAAGAAAATAAAATAATTATAGGTACAAGGCAAGTTACTGAGGTTACTTTTCTTATGAATTCCATGAGCTGTAACACAGCTGCAGGAGAAGTGTATAGGGGCTATTGATGTACAGTAGTAGCAAAGAAAACCGGACCGACCTTTGTAGCTGATTTCAGAGCCTTGTTCACTCCAGAGCACGATAGACTGGTAACTAAGACTTTCGTGCTTCGAATCCTGCCTTTGAAGGAAACTTTTTTTTGTTCCTTATTCAAATTTATTCCCAATACTTTTCGATTGCAGCGATATTTTACTACTTAATTTACTTATTATTCCCAGAACATGAATTTTACCAGCAATCGAACGGCTACTTTCTGCCGAGCCTTACTTTTCGCTTTCATCGTAGATCCGTTTGTTTATTTATTCTCAATAATTGGTTTATAATGCGAAATTGTTTCCAGCAAAATTTTATTTTTATTTTTATTTTATTTATTTATTTCAAATATACAGAATAAAGAAATATAATTACAAAACAAACAAAGAGAAATACAAATGAAATAATACAAGCAATATAAAAAGAAGATACAGTAGTATTAACAAAATTTGAGACCGAATGAGCAGCGCTCGTGCTCGGTCGCAGTTCAGATATAATATTAAAATAAAAAATAATAATATTAATAAATAAGTAAAATAAAATAGGAACTAAAATATAATTACAGCGGCAATGAAATTATATAATATAATATTAACACTATAGAAGAATAATATCGCACGTGAAAAGTAGGACTAATATATATTTCAAAATTATAGAATACAAATATAATATAGGTTGATTAATTCATACACATAGGCTATAAATTTATTTAATCAAATTGAAGATATTAACACGTTTCTAATTTTCTTGTTATATGTTAGTGGGTTACATGTTAGAAGTTCTGGGTGTAATTTAGTTAAAGCATTGTACAACCGAGGGCCAAAATTTATGCTATGCTTTAGACCAGCAGATGTGAGACATTTAGGTTCTACTAATGTTGAATTAATATTTCGTCTTGTGTCATAATTGTGTGTCTGTAATACAAACTTATTACGATTTTTATGATAAAATTTCAACAGCGTATACTTATAAATTTGTTCAATATTAAATACATTAAATTCAGAATAAATTAATTTAGTTGGATAATCGAAACGTTTCTTCAAACAAATTTTAATTATTCGTTTTTGTAGTAAATTTAACGGACTAAGATTAATTTTTGTACTTCCACCCCAAACAATTGTACCATATTGAATGATAGACTGAAAAATGGCCAAATAAACATTTCGTAGAACTCTAATAGGTAAGTAGCATCGAAGATTAACGAATTTATAAATTGTTTTACGAAGCCTCTTACAAAGATATGTAATGTGATGAGGCCATTTTAAATTCTGATCAATAATGATACCCAGATATTTGACATACGTGGCTTCTTTCAAAGGTGGACATTTACAACTTTTGGGATCTAAACAATTTTCACTCTGTATTATTAGTCTATATTTATCGCTAAATTTTAAATTTTTAACACTGGCAGCTGTTAACGAAAAAGGAACTAAAGTTGATTTAGATATATTTAAAGAAAGGAAGTTGGAATTAAGCCATTTTTTAACAATGTTAGCACCTATATTAGCATTTCTATATGCTTCCTGCCAAGAAAAACCACTGAAAATAACTACTGTATCATCCGCATATGAATATATAGATCCATTAAATTTTTCTAAATTTATATTTAGCAGATCATTAACATATATTAGAAATAAAATAGGTCCCAAAATTGTTCCTTGCGGTACACCTATATCAATATATTTGTATTCACTAAATTGATCTTCAATTTTGGTCATTTGCCTTCTGTTACTAAAATATGATTGGAATAATTTTAAAACTATACCTCTAACTCCAATAGTATGTAGTTTGTCCAAAAGTAAATTATGATTGATAGTGTCAAAAGCTTTCCGTAGATCCAAGAAAATACCCAAACATTTGTTTCCGATATCTAGTTCAGTGATAATTTTTCCAGTAACATTAATAAGAGCATCATCAGTAGAAATATTATTGCGGAAACCAAACTGATTTTTAGAGAGGATTTTATGTTTTTCTAAATAATTTATTAATCTATTCTTTAAACATTTTTCAAGCAATTTGGAAAATGTTGGAAGTAAAGATATAGGTCTATAGTTATTCAAATTATTTTTATCTCCAGATTTGTATATTGGAATTAGAGAAATTAGTTCCATGATTTCTTTTTGTTCTAGTGTTTTCCATTTAACAATAGCAATCCCAATACTGCAATACGCCGCTACTGTGATACAGACGACGGAAAGAAGCACAAGTCAAACCTGAGAGAATAGAGAAAGACTTCTATCCTCTCTGAATCAAATAACGGAAACAAGCTATAATCGAAACTGTCAGAGTTCAGACAACAGAATTGAGCCTATATTTTGTTATAGGTTATGGTTAAATTCTATAATCTCTGGTCCTAACAGAATGTTAACAAACAGAATGTTAAAATGTGAAATGTAAAGTTGAAGAAACGCAATATTTTAACAGCAATTTATACTTTTAACTTAGTTAATTAACGCTATGTTAGGTGCATTTTAACAAAGGTTGAAGAAACCGGGCCTAAAAGAAATACAGTACTGACATGTGGACTGGCGAAAAGATGGACGGAGAAAGGATAAACAGTGACGGAGGCTAAAGAAAGAGTCGGACTGAGATAGAATGATGGTGACACTCGGAAAAAAAGAGATATAGCCAGGTGGTAAGCGAGGGGGAAACTGGCGGGGGGGGAGAGAGAGAGAGAGAGAGAGAGAGAAGGTAAGGGTCAGAGAACGAGTCGAGAGGATGTTGGAGTGAGAGGACTAAAGAGAGGGAGACTGACGGAGGAGAACGAGAGTTGCTTGAGTTGTCGATATTGTCGTCACTGCCACCACGTATTTTTTTCCCTCGTATTAGTCCCTTTGTAATACTACTAGTAGGCGGAATCGGTTGACCATTTCAGTGGCCAATTTTTAGTTGGCAGAAAATGATGAGTGCTCAGAGATCTGAAGAACTATATGCATCCACGAACAGAGAGGCTGCGTCGGAAGTGGAAATCGAATCCCCAGTGTATTGGCAGGCATTTAATAATTTTTCAGAATTTCTTATGCCAATTTTTCGTATATTACAATAATTTGTAATCTTATTTTTTTACTGTTTATAGTTGCCTGTAGTTAAAAATGGTGCAAATGGTAAATGTTAGTGGTTTATAGTGGGATTCTAAAGATATTTCTTTTTTATAATCAGCAGTACGAGACCATTGTAAAATTGCTCCCGTAAAAATTTACCCGTGCATAAGATGTGGATTTGGAACCAGAGACCGCTAATCTTTTGAGAAATACTGTCCCTATCTGCACGGTCTTATACGCCGGAAGTGGTGAAATACTAGACTGAAATCTAAACCAAAAATTAAAAAAAAATAAATAAATAAAAATATTCGATACATGATTATTAATTTTAATTGAGGAAATTATTCACCACTATTTCATTCTTCGGTTTATTGGATATCCATTCGCTTGTTAATAAAATTATCACATTTCAGTATTCCAGGCTAAATTGATTCGTACGCACTGAATACGAACAGAATCCAACCAATAGTTCATGGGAAAACATTCTACACCAGGCCTGCAAAAATGGCGCTCATTCGGAGCGGGAGAGTACTTTTGTGTACATTTTGTACGAGATCACCCCTTCCTCCAGTCCACCCTTAAGCCTGGTTCAGACGGTGCTAGTTTCTGTGATGGATTCCAAGGTGCCTGCGCTGATGGCTGCCCTGCGTGCTCACTTGGTGGCTCCCGTGTTGCCTACGGTGATGGTAGTTGTTCACAAGGGGCTGGCTCTTTTCACAGTTCAAATTGGAAAATCATCTGCTGTTTCATCTGTTGCCAACACTCATGGTCAAAAAGAAACTAAACCGTGAGTGGAAAACAACTAAAGTCCTACATTAACAGTAGTAAATGTCGCAATAAAGTAATTATGCCATAAATGCAAAACAGCTAAATTCCGATATTTAATTGTTGTTTTTTAGAAACTAAAGAATATAGAAAAAAAACAGGTTTAGTTGAAAAACAACGAACATGGCGACATGGTTTCAGTGGTGATATTATATGATCATCTTTGGATCCGGCCTGCAAACCATCACGAAAAATAGCAAGGAACCTACCCTCGAAATCCAGCAAGCTAGTCATCCAAGGACCCACCAGAGCGCATTACTTCCGGCAAGTGACCACGCAGGCTATCCATCAGCGCAGCCACCTTGGAATCCATCACAGAAACACGCACCGTCTGAACCGGGCTTTATACAGAGCGCAGCCAATACTGTATTCCGCTCTCGAGCTGTGAGCCGACTCGGAGAGCGCAAACCTTGTGCAGGCCTGTTCTACACAGAAAGGAAATACCGTTTTCCTGCCTGTGGAGTGCTGAAAACGTCCGAAACAAACTGGACATAGATATTTGCAGCATTCCAGCAATTCCTCTTTTTGCTTCGCATTGTGACAAAATAAGACGTTTGAGATTGGATCAGATTTCCTACTTGAAGTTGAACGACAACTGTTCCCCACCGCAGTAAGGGTTGTTAGATGCACTCACGTTGACAAATCGAGACGTTCACGGAGATAACTTTGTACCAAGCAGTAATGTGCAATTTTATAGAACTCAATTGTTTGTTACTTTGCCTTAGTAGCATAGGCGAAGATAGAACGATTTCCTTGAAGGTGGGCGCAATATGATGATACGCTAATTCACAAATACGTATTATCATGAGCATGCGATTAACCCCCACGCATAAAAAGAACAAATGCATATACATAAGCAATGAAAAATAAACTTAATTTTGCCCTCTGAAACCTATACCGTAAGTACAGCAAAATGTCAATTATATCAAATAAATATCGTATATATTTGTTTAAAAGATCCTAAGATCCCTGTCAACTAGAGAGCTGTGTCATCACTGATCCTGTAGGATCACTGTTCACTTTGACATTTGTTATCACTTTAATGGTCACTAGTTGTAGGTAGAATATCATCCTGCGTAATAATAGCAGATCCGCCAACAGACTATTATCCGTAGTATTAGCAGGTTCTTCAGTATTGCTAATAAATTTACTTTCATTTCGTTCTATAATTTTAAAAAAGGAACTGATATCGCAAATAATAAATTTATACTTATACATTATATTTATAAATTCAGTCAAATTTATCAATTTTGGAATAAAGAAGACCTTGTGTGTTTAATCCAATTATTAACGAAAATTATATGTTTATTTCGGTGCATATTAATTGATTTATATATAAATATTTATTTTCAATAATAATAATAATGTTATAAAATAAACTGCTAACGGTAACATATAATGTACAAGGGAAAGAAACTGAATTATTTGGAAGTGCGCAAAACTGGCAGCGAGAAAACTTATGGTACTCACTTTTCTGTTTAGTATTGAATGTGGCATTTCTATTGACATTAATTATTATTTACTTACTTACAAATGGCTTTTAGATAACCTAGAGGTTCATTGCCGCCTTCACATAAGCCCGCCAATAATAATAATGTCATAAAATAAGCTGCTAACGGTAACATATAATGTACAAGGGAAAGGAACTGAATTATTTGGAAGTGCGCAAAACTGGCAGCGAGAAAATTTATGGTACTCACTTTTCTGTTTAGTATTGAATGTGGCATTTTTATTGACATTAATTATTATTTACTTACTTACAAATGGCTTTTAGATAACCCAGAGGTTCATTGCCGCCTTCACATAAGCCCGCCAACGGTCCCTATCCTGAGCAAGATTAATCCAGTCCCTACCATCTTATCCCACCTCCCTCAAATCCATTTTGACGTCATTCTCCAATCTACGTCTCGGCCTCCCCAAAGATCTTTTTCTCTCAGGTCTCCCAACTAACATACTATACGCATATACCTATGGATTCACCCATAAGTGCTACATGCCCTGTCTATGCCAAACGTCTGGAATTAGTGTTCCTAATTGTGTTAGGTGAAGAATACAGTGCGTGCATTCTGCGTGTAACTTTCTCCATTTTCCTGTAACTTATCCCTCTTACTCCAAATACTTTCCTAAGCATATTATTCTCGAATACCCTCAACCTCTGTTCCTCTCTCAAAGTGAGAATCCAAGGTTCACAACCATACAGAACAACCGGTAATATAACCGTTTCATAAATTCTAACATTCGGTTTCTTTTTTTTAAGGAGACTGGATGACAAAAGCTTTTGAACCGAATAATAGCAGGTATTTCCCATATTTATTTTGCTTTTAATTTCATCTCCAGTGTCATTTATATTATTTTGTTACTGTTGCTCCAAGGTATTCGAATTTTTCCAGCACTTCAAAGGATACATTATTATTATTATTATTATTATTATTATTATTATTATTATTATTGTTGTTGTTGTTATTGTTACTATTTAAAAATATTAATTTAACATTTATGTAATGCTTAATGGCGTGGTGTGGAGTTTTTTATTTTTCACCGTGTTACACACTTAGGGTGCTATTCATAGACATTTCGCTAGCCCGTGCTACGAACGTGCTAAACTAGCCCCGGCTATCGACTGGTTACTTGTACAGGATTCATATCATATATCATATATTGCTAACACTGGTTTATGAATACGAAAAACGTTAGTTCGCTGATTATCCACCGGAAGCCCGCGCTAAGAATGTCTATGAATACGCCCTTAGAGTTCAGTTAAGTATCACTAAAGATAAAGCACTGTTTAACTGAAAAAACCTGAACTGGAATATATAATTGCTAGTAATTAATAACAGCTTGCAATTGAATCTGTTGTTTCTGACTAGCTCGGTAACTTCAGAGTTCTACACAGCCTGAGACTCTTTTCAAGTGTTTAGGACTTTCTTCTCACTCTTTCCGGAAATTCCAAAATAGTAGGCTGTCAAGTACCCAGTAAATCTTATTGCCAATTTAACTCTGTAGAATGATGGCGACATTTACGATATTTCCATTTTCCGAATTTTATGTAGGGCCATAAAATGGTAACATACGAAACCTGCAAGTTGGCAGAAAGAACAGGAACTAACAAAATGAAGTTCTTTCCCGAGTTGATGCCTGAAAGCATAAATGTTACAAGTATAGATGGCGGAAGAGGCTTGATGTAGTTCCTACAAGACAGACCCAGTTTCTACAGTAATGTTTAGATTTTAAATAGGGCATAACCCGAACAGAGGTTCCGGGTTCCTTAAAAGCCATAAATAAGTAAGTTGTAATATACTCCGAATAGAAAAGAGAACGGTGAAAGTACTGGATGAACAAAATGTCTCCCATGGGAAGCGGCAACTGTGGCGAAGACTGCCACATTGTCATGCCGGTCACGGAGATGGTGATTCAATAAACCACAATCAATTAATGTAAATTACTATTAAAAGGTGCTCTCCAAAATTAAACGTTATTCTGAAATATTCTGCCCTCTTTTCTTGACTTCTACTCAGACCGATATGAGCTATGGTCCACGCACGCTACGCAATCGCTTGTGCGCGATAGTAGTGTTGACGCTTTGCGGTCGGGAGATAATTTCCTTAATCCATTGTCTATAGAAATGCTTCAATTCTGAACTACACTTAGGACCGAAACACATGCTGATTACGAAAATTCACAACACCATCTCTGCTGAATCCCTGCATAGCCGCAACCGGACTTTTGCTTATAGTATTCCTTGCGACGCGCGGCCGTTGAAACGAATCTTGCTGATAGGAAGGGTTTTATACGTACAGCTGTTGTGCTGCTCTAAAACTCATTATTTGAGTGGGAAAGTAAACACTGTCCCCACCACAGTTTTAGAGGATCACGTGTCGATGCAAAGTAGAACTCTCCTGAAAACATTAACCAAATACAGTATTAGGCAATTACGAAGTGTATGATAGAGATGATTTGATGAAAATTAGAATACAATATTTTATGAGCTTTTATTTTTAGGCGACTGCCGCAGATGATTTTCATTATTTCTTATAGAAATATATATCATATCATATATCATATCAAATCATATATCATATCATATATCATATCATATCATATCATATCATATCATATCATATCATGTCGCTAACACTGGTTTATGAATACGAAAAACGTTTGTTCTCTGATTATCCACCGGAAGCCCGAGCTAAGAATGTCTATGAATACGCCCTTAGAGTTCAGTTAAGTATCACTAAAGATAAAGCACTGTTTAACTCAACGATTAGGGAAAACACGGAAATTTTACTTGAAGCAAGTAAAGCGATCGGTTTGGAAGTAAATCCCGAAAAGACAAAGTATATGATTATGTCTCGTGACCAGAATATTGTAGGAAATGGAAATATAAAAATTGGAGATTTATCCTTCGAAGGGGTGGAAAAATTCAAATATCTTGGAGCAACAGTAACAAATATAAATGACACTCGGGAGGAAATTAAACGCAGAATAAATATGGGAAATGCCTGTTATTATTCGGTTGAGAAGCTTTTATCATCCAGTCTGCTGTCCAAAAATCTGAAAGTTAGAATTTATAAAACAGTTATATTACTGGTTGTTCTGTATGGTTGTGAAACTTGGATTCTCACTCTGAGAGAGGAACATAGGTTAAGGGTGTTTGAGAACAAGGCGCTTAGGAAAATATTTGGGGCTAAGAGGGATGAAGTTACAGGAGAATGGAGAAAGTTACACAACGCAGAACTGCACGCATTGTATTCTTCACCTGACATAATTAGGAACATTAAATCCAGACGTTTGCGATGGGCAGGGCATGTAGCACGTATGAGCGAATCCAGAAATGCATATAGAGTGTTAGTTGGGAGACCGGAGGGAAAAATACCTTTGGGGAGGCCGAGACGTAGATGGGAGGATAATATTAAAATGGATTTGAGGGAGGTGGGATATGATGATAGAAACTGGATTAATCTTGCACAGGATAGGGACCGATGGCGGGCTTATGTAAGGGCGGCAATGAACCTTCGGGTTCCTTAAAATCCATTTGTAAGTAATTAATATTAAATATAACAGCTTAAGTAGTTAAAGCGGTTATTTAACCTTGGTAAAATTGGTGATAGCGAGATAGTGTTTAAAGAGATAAGTCCAAGAATTCGCCATGGGGTTACACGATATTGACCTTACAGCTGAAGAATGTCTTGAGGGCGGGAACCAACCAGGAACTCAACCCAAGCGGGATTCAAACCAAAGCCCGACCACAGTCACACATCTCTATTCGATTTCTCTGTTTTCTGTGCTACGCTTATGTCTATAGCACATTTTCGCTTCAGTATTGTGGTAAATATATTACATTTCTTCTTGTTTAACTGAAATATTATTTATTTCTCTTTACCTTTCATGCATCTTATGTTAAAATATCGAGAAGATGATGATTGCTGATGATATCAGGCTAACAAAAATATTGGGGAGGGCGGTGCTTGCTGGATGCATCAGCCTAGCGCAGAAATGTTGGGGAGGGGAGTACATGCTGAAAGAATTAATTCAGCGCAAATACATCGGAGAGCAGGGTGCTAGCACAAAAATATCGGGGAGGAGGTTGCTTGCAGGAAGTATTAGACTAGCATAGAAATATCGCACAGGGGATACCTGCTGAAAGCGTCACTCTGACAGAAATACCGAGGAGGCAGTACTTGCAGAAAAAATCAACCTAACACAAATATCGGGGAGGAGGATGTTTGCTGGAGATATAATTTATTCGTTCCTTCGTTCGCTCGTTCGTTCGTTCGTTCGCTCACTCATTTATTTATTCTGGTAGAGTTAAGGCCATGAGGCCTTCTCTTTCACACTACCAGAAGTAATAGTAATATACGTTACAAGAGCGGTATGTTGACGTTTTCATGGTCGAGGAAAAGATTGAAAAAGCGAAACGTAGTTGAGCTTTTTTAATTTCCGAGAACATGAAAACAAACATACCGCTCGTGTATCGTACATTATTTTGTGCGAAGATCGTTTATTACATACCTGAAAGACTAATTTCTAATTAGTTGCAATGAAATCTCCATGTTGGTTTCTGTTTAATGACGGCAACTTCGGAAAACCAAAATCTCTTTCTTCAACATTGTTGCTATAAAATGTTTTCTGTGATTACTATACTCAAGCAGGCCGTGGTATACGTCTGTCTTTTTTTTTGCCCCCAGTCTATAAATGCGAACTTAAAACAAACGGTAAGGTTATGTAATGATTTATTTTTCATTTTAATATTTTAACAATATTATTTATATAACATATTGCAGTAATAACATTGGCATCTGGAATCTTGTTGATTTTTTCACGGCTTCCTTAATGCTACTTGTATCAGGAATGCAATAAGTTTCGTGGAGTAGTAGACTTTACTTAATTTTGCAAATATTTAAAAACAATAATTAACATTGCAATTTAGGTGAAATTGCAGTGGTAAGTTTCCAATTTATAATTATTACTGTGTTAAACGTCTCTAGGAATAATATGTTAAAAGCCTAAAGCAGTAAAATGAATGTCGCGCTTAAGCGGTAAGAAGAGGGAAATTGTTATGTATGTTACGTTGGGAATACTGAATGTGGTATTTCACATTTACCGCGTATTGGTTCTGTGCGGAAAACAAGCAAATACGCACGATCTCGCACAAAATACATAATGAAACAATGACAAAAATAGGAAAGTCTAGCACAGAAATATCGGGGATAAATGTTCTTGCAGGAACTCTCAACCTAGCACAGAAAAATATTCTAGTAAGTACTTGTTTGATGTATTAGCCTAGCACAGAAATACCGGGGAGGGGATTGTTCTTGTTGGAAATATCAATTTAGCACAGAAACTTTATATTCTAGACTCTAGAGGATGCTTACTGGAAGTATCAGCCTAGCGCAGATGTATCGGGGAGGAGAATTCTTTGTGGAACTGTCAATCTAGCATAGAAATATCGGAGATGAGGATTCTTGCTGGAACTGTCAAATTAGCACAAAAATATATTCTAGAGGGCACTTGTTCAAAGTATCAGTCTAGTACCATAATATTGGGAAGGAAGGTTCTTGCTGAAAATATAAACTTAGCACAGAAATATATTCTAGAAGCTGTTTGCTTGAAGTATCAGACTTGCACTGGCTTCGAACAGACTGTACTTGCTTGAAATATCAGCGTGGCACAGAAATATCGGGTGGAGTGCTTGCCGAACGTGTCAGCATAGCACAGAAGTATCGGGGTGGAGGTGCTTGTTGAAAATATCATGCTACCAGTCTCAAAACTTTAATTTGAGTAGCACATGTGGTCAGTGCAGCAGCGAAGAAAAGTTATTGAACTGCAGATGTGTTGGGTAAGATCATAGCGAGTGTTACTAGTGTAAAAAGAGAAAGGAGATTGACCCTTTGGAGTAAATGTGAAATGGTGATGTCCTTGCTATTACTACTATCGCCCCCGGCAAAGTGAACTGACAATAACGGTCTTGCTGTGACCTTAACTCGTCCTGTAGAGTAGCTGCAGGCAAGTCGCTTCGAGAATGACCATATTGCACCATTGAACTTTACTAGACTCCGCAATTCAGTCTCCATTAGAGGAGTCTGTTTTGGATATCAGATGCTCTATAGTCCCATACACTGTAATCACTGTACATTTGAATGTAGTAATATTGCTCTTAATTTGAAACTGGACAATCTGACATCACTCACCTCAGGCAAATGCAAAAACATGTAGGCTACAGCGTATTCATTTCAGTAGGGTGGTTGTTTCTCCACCACAACCTATCTTTTTACAAAACTTAAGCGCAAAATGTAATCCAATCCAATTCTGAATTTTGAATAGGTACACATTAACAAAAGCCCATAGCATGTAGCGAGCGCGGTTCGCGTCGAATTCCTCTTCTTTCCGCGATTTTTCGGAAACACCGAAACACACGTAATAGGTACGAGTACAGTAGAACCTCTATTATCCGTGGTAATGAAAGGGGTTGGCTGAACGGTTAATCGAAAAAACCGGATCATCCGTACTATAGAAGACTTTCATAAATGAAGTGTTGCATAATGCAGTTTCGGTAATTTTCTCCGTGGTCATGTGTTTTAACATATTAGGTAGTGGATCAGAAGTTTTAAGTATAATAGCTCTGTTGGAAAGAGTGGGTGAAGAAAGAATAATGTTTAAACTGATCAGGAAGAGAAAAAGGAATTGGTTGGGTCACTGACTGAGAAGAAATTGCCTACTGAAGGATTCACTGGAAGAAATGGTGAATGGGTGAAGAGTTCGTGGCAGAAGAAGAGATCAAATAATAGACGGCATTAAGATATATGGATCATATACGGAGACTAAGAGAAAGGCAGAAAATAGGAAAGACTGGAGAATGCTGGGTTTGCAGTGACAGAACACTATGAATGAATGAATGTCAATGACGGGTTTCTAAAGGTCAAAGAAACTTTCTATGATGGATTTCTGTGGAAAGATAGGAAAAGTATAGACCTAGGTCTCATGTTCTAGATTTAAGTAATTTATAGCCTACACTTTACCCTTTTTTTTTTTTTTGTTATTAAATCTCGCACATTTGTAACTCCAATCCCGTATTCCGATGTGAGATGAACCACAGTTCCTCTTTTCCAAAACCACTCACTTATATGCACTTCTCTTCGACACTTAGCACAACATATTGTATTCTTTTGGCACTTATGGAAGACGTTTTGCAGAGAAATTAAACAGGTCACTCGAGCAGTAGATCATAATGTGTAAGGGCAAAAGCTTGTAATATCACTCTCTATAAAAAATAATACGTACTAATGTATTGTGCAGTACTCAATATTTTTTCTGTAACAAAAATAGGGGAGAATGATAGACGGATAATACAACAATCGGTTAATAGGGTGACGGATAATCGGGGTTCTACTGTACTTTCAATATACTGGTGTCCATGTCTTCGTCTGCATTCATAAATATATTGAAGATAATTTTTACCAATTGCTGGCCGGCATACCAACAAAGAAAAGGAAACCTCATTTGCGGGAAAAATTATTTCAATATCAGAAAAGATATAATTTCAATTTAGGGAAAGATAAAATTATATTCCGAAAAATATCGGTTCAATTTCGGAAATGGTGAAATGAAGTTCGGAAAAAGTAGACCTAGTGTCGAATTTTGAATAAATTAATGTCAAATTCGGAAAAGTGTTTTATAGATAAATTGAAAATTATTTTTGTAAGCTTATAACTTGAAATGAAGACAAGCATTCAGAGTTGTAAATATTAATGACCATTTCTTTCCTAGAATGCATATTATTTGCCAAGTTCTGAAATTGGCTAAGAATTTTTAGGTTAAACCACAATTGTGCTGCATCAACAAGTGAATTGTCTGGCTTCTCAGAAATATTAATTCTAATTAGTATACAAAATTCAGTCAAAAAAAGCTATTGGATCAACCTTCATCAACATGTCGTAGGTCTCTGTCAGACGTCACTTGATGTCTGGCTTTTCAGCACTCCAGATATGTGCAACTGGGTTTAACATGCAGCTGCAAGGAATTAAACGACACATTTCGCACCCAATAAATTCTTCTCGCATTATTTTCTCACAACGAGAATGCACATGAATCTGTTTTGTGGTCATAATTTTTTTCGAAGTTGATTGTTTTTTTTTTCCGAAATTGAACTTACTTTTTCCGAAATCTAAATTACCATTTCCGAAATTAAAACGACTTTTTCTGGAATTAATATAAATTTTTCCGAATAAATGCCAACATTTTCGAAAATGACATTGAAAATTGTAGCTTTGTCTCTTTCTAATCAGTGTGAGGTGTTGATTGATCGTTTTATATCGATGGGTCATATTGATAGAGCATTTTCTGCTCCATTTCGCAAACATCTCCACCATTATGCAAACAATTACCTCGGTGCATTCTCACGCACACTGGTCGAATGTTCTACGACACGCTGAATATCATGTAGACAGCCCTACATGCTCCTGGACCAACTTTCTTAGCACATCGCCGACCGGTGATCAGAGAAATGTTGATAATGGAATGGAGAGAATTTGACTGAACAATGTCGATATATATTAGAAACTGAAAAACTCTTAAAAAAAAAAACATTAACTGAAAACTTGTTCGCCAGAAGTGTCGCAATGGATTTTGAAAAACCCCAGACATGACCTCGATTCGAACCCGGACTTACTTCATGACAGCCATCTCAAACACAACCTAGATTCTCCTGTTTCTACGACTTAAAAATTAGGTTCTATTGCCCCATTGTGCAGCCTAAAATGGGATCCAAACCAGATGACTTGGCTAAGTAATCAACCCTACATGTCCTTGGACCAGCCCCTACAGCACGCTGACAGATGGCGATCGGAGCATGTTACCGAATAAAGACAGGACGGATTGATGTTGATGTCCAACACGGGGTTACTGCAGAGTATCGAGCAACACCCCTACTTCGACCTTGCAGCCAGCTACAAGTGTCATTATATATGTATAGAATGAAATCCTACGGAGAAAGTGAACATCATTGTCTTTAAAAGAGGAATAGCATTTACAGCGCTGATCGATGGACGAACATTTCAAACGATATACCGCAGTCTACGCCATCGAGGGGCTTCTGTTTTCTAGCGAGCTTCCTACATCGATTGTTTGTACTTCGGTGTGCAAGGCATACTCTGAAGAGAAACAAAAGTATTACGTTGCTGCAGAAAACAGATCTAGAGAAAAATTAATGATTGTGAAATGGGAAATATAAAGTAGTGTACGGATATATCCGTCAGCTGTAAAAGAAATTCACAGGTTTATGATAATTGTTGAAAGTACATATGTTTAAACACCTGCATTTTTTTTAGCATGCGTGTGGTATTTATGTAATTGAATCGGTTATTGTTGAAAGAAACCAAGTCCACTTTTTTAAGTTTTGGGATAATCGAAGAAAACTGTTTTGTGAGTAACCTATCGAAGATTAAACCAAAATATATTGTGCACATAAAATATAGGCATACAGAATTAGTTTAAACTCTTAAAAATATTCGCACAGTCATTAGAATCTTTCTAATCTAGAAAACACGTCATTGGACTTAGTTCCTTTCAACATGGAAATGCTCTATTTATAAAAATGTAAACACATTTTGGCCTATAAAACAAAATGGGAATTTATTAAATTACCTGTATTGCAAGTCTTAAGAAAAAAAAATCAACTATGAAACATGTTACTTGTATGGCGCACTATAACATACAATATTATTTTCACGAAATACAAAGAATGTTTACAGTAGTCATACATCTTTGTAATGAGAATAACTCAGAAAACAAAACAAAGTTTTTAAAATATCCATATTATTTGATTGAATTAACCAATATATTATTATTCTTGGGTAAATACAGAACAACAGTACAAATAAATTACTGTTTTCAATAAAGTAGGTTTTTTTTTGTTCCGTTGGCCATTGCAATATTTCATCATAGAAATCTTTGCTATGTCCTGATGTAGTAACATAACGATAAACTTTCCTCACATCTCCTAGATTGCTTGTTTTGATTGGAACTCGCCCTTCAGGATAGGTTTTCCGTAATAGACTAATAAGATTACAATTTCTCGTGTATTCCGTCTTCCATTATCTGATACTGTTATCAAGTATAGAATAATCAAATCTAAACATTTAATGCGACAAACAACTAGTAATCAACAATCAGTCTCTGCACTCATAAAACTCGCGAAATATTGGAGACAGAATATACTGTTAGCACAGGGCTGCCAACCTGGAATCTTCGTAGTTCCGTGTTGAAAAACACTATCTACAGGAGTTAGTTCCTTTCAACACCGAATGACAAGATTGACCACCTCAAATAAAGCACAAGGAATATGAGTAATTAGTTCTTTCCAACACCAACAGATGCAGCTTGCTTTCTACATTACAAATCGATAAAAAAAATGAAATTGACGAAAATGTGGACTTAGTTCCTTTCAACAACGAACGATTCAATTATGGCTGGCATTAAAAGGATTGCGCGCGATAGCGCCAATATTAAGGAGTTCAGTCTTGAGATTTTATTGATGAAACAGTTGTTAATTCCGTAGTGGATAAATACTGCCTTCGAACATAGTCCTTATTTGATCGGTGCACAACGATAATTGCTTCAGAATCTGTCAGTATTGCCAACCAAGAAATCTCCCTGTATCATATCAAAAATCCCCCTAAAATTCAGAGAACACCCCTATTTTTTTTTAATTTGTACTTAGATAAACACAACATAAAAATTAGCTAATGTGATTATACATAGGCCTATACAATTGAATATAAAAATATCCACACACCATGCACACTGACATGCAATAGAACAGAATACTCTTTAGATTTCTCATAATTCGTCCTCGTAGTACGAACTGGTTGGCTCCTGATGCATCGGGACAACATTGTGTTGCTTCTTGCAAGTATTGCCGTAGTACACTCAAAGTCCATAACACTTGCATCTTGCTGAGTGGCGATTTTTACTCGGGTAAGCAGACAGCTAGTTTCAAACTAAAAATGTTATTCATAGCTCACGTGACTGGAACTTGTTGCGTATAATATTTAGTATCAAATGAAATCTAATTAAGAAAACATATATGTAGAATATAAAATAAATGAAGATCATTTGTATCAAAAGCATAAATATAGAATGGGGAAATTGTTTAACTGCATTTTGTTGCAGACACTATTGTTGTGTAGGCCATGACTTCAGCAAGACAAGAATACGTGTGCAACGAGCGGGAGAGAACGTCATAATTATCACACGAGTAATAAAGAGAGCAAGTGAGGAAAAAAGAGAGATGCGATACCAGCCGAAGAGAGGATTCATGATCATGATATTCTTTGTTCAATTACACAACACAGTAGTTTCAATGTAATTAATTTCAAAAATAAAACCTGATGACGTACTCTAGAAAAACACCCCAAAAACCCCCTCTAAAATGTATCTTTCCCCAGAAAATCCCCCTAACATTTTATCTCCTAAACCTCCCCCAGGAAAAGTGTTTTTCCCCCAATTTCCCCTCAAATTGGGGGGGAAACCCCGAAGTTGGAAACACTGGAATCGGTAAACATCGATGATAGTCGAAACTAGCAATCTGAGCCAACTTTCATATTTTAAAATAAAACAGTCTTGTAAGTGTAGGATTACGATTGGCGGAGATGTTCGACCAGCAAACCGAAGCCTAAATGACCGGACAACCTACTTAAATGTGAGCAGCTCTCAGCAATTATGCCGGGCGTACTTCCTTTCACAGTTCGGAAGACGCTAGACTAGTCTCTTGTTTGAAGGAAACTAATGCTTTTGTGTATGATAAAGCACAGTAGTTCACCATTGCTTTCTGCACTAGTATTGTGGAAATTGTCAAGTTAAACAACAGAAAGAAGTATCTCGTTTGGAGCAGAAATTCTTTGGTGACGATTTCAGTAGTGATAGTGACTTTTGGCTTCGGTGAAGGTGTTCACTTGGTCGAAAATCATGCCGACGACGGACGTCTCTGACCGGAGCTGCGAAGTCACTGCATTTCGAGAGGATCCAGCGACGAGAATGAGTTCATTTCTACTCGTGCTGTCCTCGTTGAGAACAGCAATAAGTGGGTTGCGCTCCACGTGACACTTGCACACTGATTGGAAGAAAGCGCCCGACCTTGACCTAGTCCATCGTTAAAGCAACGCTTCAGTTTGGGAAAGTGGTTTCTGCACGCGCCTGTTCATCCATGTGGTTGTCCGCGGAAATGAAGATGTGCGCTGATTGCACGGATTGGATTACGGAATCGAAAATAGCACAGTTATCGGTGGCGATAAAAAAAATCAGACGTTAAGGCTGTAGACTGTAGAGCAATTGTTAAAATTAAAACTACACGTGTCAGATATAAAAGACCAACTATAAGATTTTAATTTTGATTATACACTTTTAACACTTGAAGTGTCCACAGCTGTAGAGTAACGCTTAGCATGTCTGACCGTGAAACGAGCGGGCCCGGGTTCGAATCCAGGTTGGGAGACGTTACCTGGTTGAGCCCATTAAGAGCAAAGGCTGGGTAACTTTCGGCTCTGAACCTAGGACTCATTATCACCGCCATTCACAAAGACGCAGATAATTATCGCAGTTGATAAAACGTTGTAATATAAACAAAAAACGCATTTCTTAAATAAAGAACTCTCGTGCATTAATTAAACTAATAGGATATTTAACCTTAACGTCTAGTCTAATGGCATCTTCAGATTTCTAGTTTGGTCCTGCGCTTGTTTCCGGTTTCTTCTTGTCGATGCCTTGTGGTAGTTCAAATTTTGCCAGAGACAAAATACATTGCACTTTTCTTTGGACATCCATTTTGTATAATTAATTGAAACAATGAAAATTATTGCATTTGTTCTATTGTTACAGTCTTCTGTTTTCTTCAGTGCCTCGAACTTACAGATGAAACATGTTGAAAGTTTTATTTTCATCTAGCAACAATATTATATTCATACTTCTATTCGTTCAAAAAATATAATCTTCTGAAACCCCATCATGACTTTTGGGACAGAGTGTACATATTTATTTTCTGCCCCGTGTATATTTGTGTTTTTCCATCTCTCAGTTTCATTTCATCAATGTTATGTGCGGTAGAAGATCGAAGATTCAGTGCAATATGTAATAGCTGTAACATTATTCAACACGGACTTGGAAAAGAAGAGTAATCTATATTATTGAATCTGTGGTGACTTCGCAGCATTAACACGACTTTATGCACAGTAAGGTTAGATTCCTTAAGTGTGTAGGTATATCTTTGCAATTGTATAAATTAAATATAGGCCTACCCTACTTAAAATATTCACATCTCAGTCCTGGTGAAATTAAATATGGCGTAATTGCAGTATATTTCTTCTGCTGAAACTAAAAAAATGTATAAAAATATTGCACCATCTACCGTTAAAACCATTATCCAAAGAAATAATGCATTTTCCAATTAGGCTCCATTCCAAAAAAAATATAAGATTTTTTTAGTCTACAGCTGTGGAGTAACAGTTAGCACGTCTAGCCACGAAACCAGGTGGCCCGGGTTCGATTCCCGGTCTGGGCGAGTTACCCGGTTGAGGTTTTTTCCGGGGTTTTCCCTCAACCCAATATGAGCAAATGCTAGGTAACTTTCTGTGTTGGACCCCGGACTCATTTCACCGGCATTATCACCTTCATCTCATTCAGACGCTAAATAACCTAAGATGTTGATAAAGCGTCGTAAAATAACCTACTAGAATAAAAATAAAATAAGATTTTTTAAAAATAATGTTTACTTTAAATGTTTGTAATAACGGTATGAACAACATAAATTGAAATATTTTACTTATCTCTCGGAATAATTTTGTCTTCAATTTTTATAGAATACATTATTACTTAAAATTTTTCATGACCCATATTATGGCGATTTCTAGAGCTATTATTATAGTTTATGGTAAAATATTTCAAGCTTTTTGAGCTATCAGGGAAAAAACATGTGTACAATTTGAAGTTTCGGAAAACGAGCGGCAAAGAGTAAATTTAAAGGCACAGTGAAGTAAAAATTGGGACAGTATTAGAGAAAACTCCTGGCCTTGACTACCCCGTGGAGTGATGAAACACGCCTCTCTCTGGATGGCGAAGTGAACACTCAGAATTGCCGAATTTGGAGACCTACGACCGCAAATGTAATTTAATGAAATGTCTCTGCAGTGGGAGAGTGACTTTTACGGCTTCACGGGTTGTTTTTATCACGGCTCGCATTTCTTTCAAGAGATGAGAGCCGAAGGTTCAAGGACGTGCAACTGACAGACGAACATTACTGCGAACTGTTACCCCACCTCTCAAGGAAAAGCATGCTTCGAATACAGCTGCTTTAAACGCAATTGTCTGTTTACCATATTTTCTTTTCCGTATGCACTGCTAAATGTTCACATGAAGTTTCGCTTCCCCGCAATCAATAGTTTCCGTCCAGAGCTGGTTAAGGGGAGGCAGAGGTGAAATTTTCGAACAAAACTGAAGAAAAAATGAAAATTTGATTTTTTCCACTTTTATTATCTTTATTTTGATATTCCGATGTTAGTTTTTAATTTTGTGCCCTAAAAAGTATGAAATTAAAACCAAGATAACAGTATTACTATATTATTCCCATAATAAACTAATACTTATCATTATTTATATACCTTCTCTGAACATATAAATAAAAAGAAATGTTGAAAATTTCTTACAATATGGTGCATGGAGCATTTTATATCAAACGACATAAAGTTTTATAAAATTATTAATATTTACAGAACTATTGTACTTAGAAAGTTGAAACTTGGTATGTCCATTACTAATAACATACTTAGTATCCGTGATCAATTTCAAACAAATCGGATAAATTTTGGGGATTTTGAAATATTCACCTCTGCCTCCCCTTAAGTAGGCATAGTTTAATTGAATCCTCTAGACTCAAAACCCCCTAAAGACCATTTTGTTCAAGATTGAGTTATGCTCACATACTGGTTGCTAATAATGAATTATAATGATTTATATAATTTTAATTCAAAAATCCACTAAATTTAAAGCAAAAAGTTTGTTAAAAGTCACTGTTAGGTTGAAAATTCCCTCTATTTGCCACCAGTTACTGTCAAAATCCTTTAATTTGTGAAAGTGAATGTTATAGGTGATTTTGAATCTATAGGATTCAATTATAAAAGCTTTGTGTATTAGGTCTACTTAACAATTTAACATAACTCTTATCGCTTTAGGAAATAAAGAATTTGCACATACAGAGCTACTGTATAAGTAATATGAATGCACTTAGCATCTATTAGCCTACATCTCCCGCTTTCATCACTAGTCATTCTTGAGATGAAGTTTTGCACAATTCTTTAAATCTTCACAATTTTTTAAGTTTTTGGCTCCATCGTTTTCTATCAACAGTAAGTATTTTTAGGATACAGTGGGAGGTGGCCTTGGAAACGTTTAGTTCATTGTGGGCAATATTGATTGCCTTTTGTTCAGCCATTACCACTTTTTGCGCAGAAGGAAGGCGCCTGAACCTGGCGTTCTTGCATAATTAGGGACTACTGTCTATATCTGTCCCCGGAAGTTGTGAAAAATTCCGGTAACCTTACCTTAAATTTAAAAATATAAATTCTTTGTGATTCTGTAATGGATGTAGTGACGTAAGTCTAATATTTTTAAACAAAACTTTACGTTATATAAATAAATTGTTAATCGATACGGAGATGATGTTGCCCAGCTTCGACGAATTTATTAGCAAAATTGCTTTTGACGAGATGTGTGTGGGATTCACCTTGGATTAGGCGTAACTGATATTCGCCTTATATTTGGGAAAACCAATACTCAACCAGATAATCAGCCCCAGCTGGAATCGAACCCACACCCGATTCCAGCCTCGGACCACGAGTCCCGCTTATTACAACTATACCGCGTCAGAGGCTGTATTTCAGAAAATAGCAATTAGTCTTTTTTGTGCTTATTAAATTATTTTATGCTCGACCATGCCGAAATGTAGTAATTATACACCTGGTAGCAGTCCTTTAATGCATGTCATTAAATACACCTACTCATTAAAGTACAGGTGTTTTCAGCCAATGTAACTCAGCGTACAGGTGTTCAGCCAATGACAAGTCAGCTTTGTACCGTTATAAAACCGCAAGTATCGATTATTCTCGGATATGCAATCGAAAGAGAATTAGCGAAAAGTCACGGAGGCTGGAAATCCAATACTGTCGCAGAAGGTTATGTTCTGTTACTATAATAATTAGCGTTAATTGTAAATAATATTCAAATAAATTCAATTTGTTATCTCGTTTTTCAATGTCGAATTCAATAATCAAGGTTATATCAAGTTTAACGGGATTACATCAAGCTCAATGACATTATTGTTCCTCGGAAAAAATCAATACTTTCGCGTCTGCGCACATCTCACAATTCACGACCTAGAACAAGGTCACTTCCGATCTTGTCAGATATAAATAAAATGTATACATCTGAATAATTTCAAGTTAGAAATATGGTCGAGCATAAAAAGTCTTATGAAACTCGCCTATAATGGTAATCAAGAAGCTCGTATGAAAATTATGAAACTCGCTTGCGCTCGTTTCATAAACATCCATACTCGCTTTCTTAATTACTATCATTATAGGCTCGTTACATAATGTACTATTATTTGGGCCTATATTTTGAATAAGAAATAGTAGATGTATATAAACTGGAACTGAATTGTTGTGGAACAAGACGTAAAGCTTATAATGAAACTGGTTGTCATATTCACGATACAGTTCATTATTAATTTGTCTTTATCTAATCATTCGCAAAGTTGTATTGATTATTAACCGGTGCATAAAAGTGCACGACTTTGTCCCAACAACTAACAGACCAATGTGGGGAGTCAACTGTGTGAACAGTTTACTGGTGGGCGGGCTAAAAGGATTAAGTCACTTTATGCAAAATTTACAGGAAGAATTTTCGAAGATTTAAACAACTGCTGTAAATCCGAAAAGTGACATGTTTCGGCTATTTCATGATTTTCTTTATTTTGTGACGTCACTGGTTTTAGGATCTCTTATACAAAACAAACTGGTTTAATGAAGGAAATCTTATATCACAAAAATAATGACTTAAGCCCTTATGCTCGACTATCGGAGAATTTGTCCTGATCACCGGACACGTTTGCTTCAGAATGTAATAGTGTCACTAGACCGAATTAAGACGAATCTTTCAAAATGGTATTATTATTATTATTATTATTATTATTATTATTATTATTATTATTATTATCTCGCTGCGTGTCTAGAATACATGCCTGCATCCCCACGTGTCTCAGATCAACCCGGCCGGGCGTAACTCAGTCGCCTTAGGCGCTTGCCTGCCCATCCGGATTTGCGCTCGGGCGCGGGTTCGATTCCCGCTTAAGCTGATTATCTGGTTGGGTATTTTCTGAGATTTTCTCAACAGTAAGGCGAATGTCAGGCAAACTATGGCGAATCCTCGGTCTCATCTCACAAAATGCCATTTCACTATCACCAATCCTATAGACGCTAAATAACCTAGTATTTGATACAGTCGTTGAATAACGAAAAGGAAAAAATCAACCTTCTCCTACAGCATCGTGCAAATTAATACAAAAACAAATACGTGTTGGTATTATACAGGGACATCATTTTATTTTTACTGACATTTTTAATATTAACTTGCCTATACCTCTGGATCAACGCCGTTTCCTACCCCCTTCCACGACTGGAGTTCGATGATACTGGCATAATATACAAACAGATCACTTTACTAGGTATAGAGGGAAGGAAAGTAGTTCATCCATTTGCGTAAACTAGGAAATATTGCGCTTTTGAATTTGATTATTTTCATTAGCTTTTTGTTTAATCAAAATACAGTACAATATTAACAATGAGTGTTTTTACTCACCTCCATGTGGAGGTATTCATTATGCAGTGTATATTATACTGTCTACAGCACATTAGCGTACGATATAGAGAATGAAGTTAAATTGAAAAAATAATCATAATATGGATATTTAAACACATTTTTTTAAAATGGTGGCCGTTTATTTCGATACAGGCTTTAGTTCTAATGTGCATATTATCGCACTATAGGCTATTGTACCTAATTCCAATTACCAGTTTCGTCCTTCGTACCAGTAAACCATGTTGAAATAATTCTGTAACTACTCTATAAAAGGGTACCTTACGTACTGTAAATTCAATCTTCACTTCTGCCCGATCAGAAAAGATAAAATTACTCAGACATTCTATCTACTGTCCGTCCAAGTGGTTATGTCGTAGGGTCGTAGAGAGGAAATCACGTGACAGTTAATTACTTAACGAGGCCCTTTTATTTAAGTTATTTTAAACAGTTGTATAATATTACGTAGATCAATTCCTAACAGAAATTAATGTTCTCAGAAAAGAGCTAAGACAACCCAGCCACTAGCTGGCGAATAAAAGCTGATGGGGGAAACCGGGATACGACGCAGGCAAATGGACGACAGTAGCTTTGTGAAAATGATTCAATATTGAAAGCTCTTTCGTCACGGGAAAACGCGAACATATTTTTGGAACATACTGTTTACTATGACCGTAAGGCTATTATGACTGAAATTGCGGTCTTGGATCTGTGTGGAGGACGGTTGAACTTCATTAGTAGAAGGGGTGGGAGTGAAGTACATTCAAAAACTCAGGTACAATAAAAATTGAAATAAAAATAAAATGATGTCCCTGTACTATTGCCTGCTCCTGCTAATTATGCTCCCACTTTCAATCGAACTCACTGTTGTTGAATGGCAGCTTTGTTTTTATTTATGGAACGGTTTTTATAACGCATTCATTAGTTGAATGTGCTTGAGTTAATTTGTGCATTTTGAAAGTGCTATCGTGTTATCTTATTGCAGTAATCTTCAAAAATGATACCACTCCAACAGTTTCAAAATTGTGGCAAGTGAACCATTTCAAGCATTTCAAAAACCTTGTTCCATCTTTCTTTAAAACGACTAACCAAGGAGAGAAATTTCAGAAACGTTGCTTCATATTTACTTAAATTAGCAACCAAAAAGAAGTGCATTTCAAAAACGTTCCTTCATCTATCAGTAAAACTACTAAGAAAACAGAATGTTTAAAAAAAATGTTGCTACATACTTGGTCAATTATAACTGAAACTAAAAATGCATATCAAAAACGTTGCACCATCTACCGTTAAAATCAACACCCAAAGAAAAGAATGCACTTTCGAAAACGTTGTCTCATTTAATTAAAACTGCCAACAAAAATAAATCGATTTCAAAAACTTTGCTCATATTCCGATAAAATCGCAAGCCAATACAATAAAAAAATTGTTCCATATATTGTCGAAGTCGTTGACTAAAGGATGAATAAATTTATTTCAGAAATGTAGCTACATCTTTCATTAATACCACAAAACAAGAGAAAATTGTATTTTAGAAAAGTTGCTTCATAGAGACCAAAGGGGAAAAATGCATTTTAGGGATGTTGTCCATGTGTCGTTAAAATTACTAAACAAAGCATAAATGAATACATTAGAAAACTTAGCTTCATCTTTCGATAAGACCACTAACCGATGGAACAACATATTTAAAAAGCGTTACTCCGTCTTTCGTTAAAACCACAAAACAAAGAATGAATGTATTTCAAGAACGATGCTCCGTCTTTTGTAAAACCACTAACAAAAGAAAAAATGCTCCCTTAATTTGCTAACGTCGTAAATCTCATTCCTTGCATGTAATTAGGCCTACTTCACGTTGCTGCACTTGGAGTGCCATTATCAAAGACGTCTTTATTGGCGATAAAATCGAAGTTATTCACGGATTCTGCTTAGAAGTACGTGCACGTTTGTATGCATTATAAACTTATTTGTCCACACCTATGGAGTAACGATTAGCGCTTCTAGCCGTGAAACCAGGTGGCCCGGGTTCGATTCCCGGTCGGGGCAAGTTACGTGGTTGAGGTTTTTTCCGGGGTTTTCCCTCAACCCAGTATGAGCAAATGCTGGGTAACTTTCCGTGTTGGACCCCGGACTCATTTCACAGGCATTATCACCTTCATCTCATTCAGACGCTAAATAACCTAAGATCTTGATAAAGCGTCGTAAAATAACCTACTAAAATAAAAAAAAATAAACTTATTTAAGCACTTTCTGCGAATTGTTTTCGTTTACACGTTAGACACTAAGTTTGAGTGTTTAAAATGTAATTTGTTCATTGCCAAACATTGTATAAGACCTATGTAATTCTCGTCGTGTGATAGTGATATGGTTCTACTGGGTGTTCAGTTCAAAGTGTGTCATGGCTCGCTGTATGCCGTCATGTGGCTAGTCGATGAGCCTAGAGAATTCAATCTTCCTACACTTCCGCAGATGTGTATTACCTATCTGCCAGAGAAGTTGCCTAGCAAGTACGGCGTTCATTCTGAAGAGTACTTACCAATACATACGGTAACGCCGGTAGTGGCAGGAATGTGAACTGTTTCGAAACATGTATTGAGGTGAGTTTTTTCTTACTGTCGGGATATGGGGAGAGGGTTAAGACGATTACTTACGTATTTGTTGACATTAACTTCGACGGTCAACATGGACACGAAGCATTTGATTTGTATTGTGGAATGTTACCGTACACAACCGATGATAACAAATACCCTGCGTACGACTTGACCGCGCAAAACACAGTTCGAAAGAGGTTATGGTAACACACAGACCGTACAGACCGCCATCTATTTCTACGACGTTCAAGTTATACCGTACACGTTCTAAGTTCAGATTGAACGCCTTGATTAATAGGCAACTTCTCTGACATAAAAGCTGAAACTCGCTTCAAATCTCTGACTCATCAACAGTGACGTCATGACACACTTTGAAATGAACACCCAGTAGATTTGTTGCTATTTACAGCATGTCAGTAATGTAATTGTAGACAATTCCAACTTTTCTTAACTGCATAGGGCAATATCGAACCACCAGCGTAGCTCAGGCGGTAGCGCGTTTGCCTGTTAGTGTGGTGTTAACTTTGGGCCTAAGTTTGATATCAGCTTGGGCTGATTGCCTGGTTCAGTTTTCCCCGAGGTTTTCCCAACTGTAATTCGAATTTCAGGTAAACTCTGGCGAATTTTGGGCCTCATGTCGCCAATACCATCCCGCTATCACCTAATGCATCTACTCTAGATAACCTAGTTTTTAGCACGGCGTTGTTAAAAGGAAGATGAGGTATAGATCGGACTTTCTGCGTTACTGGTGTTGAGTAAAGGAATTCGCGAAGTTTGGAAGATTGGCTTTATCTCCATGTTTAAGGTTTAGTAAAGGGACTTGGATTACATACAAATACTCTTGTTTACTCAGGCCTATTTGTATTTTGTGTGAGGTTTTATGTAAAAATGCTCTGATGACTGTCTTGGCAAGTGAATGCTTCAGTGAAAGTGGTCTAAGTAGTAGCTGAACTGAGAAATATTGAAATATGTTTCAAGACTCACAATACCACATTTTCACTTCTGAAGTAATGTTAATTCAAGATACTACAGAAAATGTTCACATTTGATTCCTGTATCCTATTCTATTGGCTTTCCTGTTGACAGGCTTAGTGTAATTATATAAATATCGTATGAGAGTCATTTCCTCATTGAACTACTCATGTGTGTCCGTGGTAATTAATATTTTACTTACAAACTCAGGAGTTTGTTCGAATGTACCGTTTCTTCAGATTCTTTATAATTAACTTTTGTAGGTTAATAGAAGCGTACACTTAACCATTTATATTATACAATTTTGTACATTTAATGAAATTATTGATGAATGTTTTACTAAATATTGATAGGAAACTCGTTACTGACAATTTGACTTCTGTGTTTCAGGTTTTTACAGCCATGGCTGACGTCGCGAAAACTGTGAAGGTAGTAAGTAACAGCAATGCTGGCGGTGTGTCTCTGTGTGAACTAACATCGAGCCACATAGAAGCAGATTCCCTTGAAACTCCTAACACACCTCCCAGTAATCCAGACTCATCAGATCTAACACTGAACATTCCTTCACCTGAAGAAGGGACAAGTCTCCAAGAACTAATAGAATCAGAATTAGCCTTGCGTAAAGAATTGATTGAATCTCAGTTCTCTCCTCGAATTTCAAATTACTCTGATAATATGGAGGAAATTGAAAGTGCAGATACCATAAATGTGATTAAAAACAGTGATTCGTCGGTCAAATCCTCGCCAACGATTGTCTCCCCTCCAAATTATGATGAAACAGATTACGAAGCTCTTGACATCAATACGCAGTTCATTTTGGCTGAAAGAAATCACTCGTTCCAAAGTTTCACTGGGAACGATATGTTCTTTTTCAATACTCTTGATGATACACAGATCAATGGAACTGACGAACAGGGTCTGGCAGATCCTTTCTTGGAGGAGGAGCCCAACATAGAAGGCGACAGTCCACACGAACCGTTACCCACAACTCATGACTCTTCAGAGTCTGATTCGTCAGTCTTGAAGGACGGAATTGACCAGATCACTCTTTCCACGTTTGATCCCTTCACGACTATAATTGATAGCAGCAAGTCAGAGCCAAATGACGTCATAGAGACGCCTTCGAGTGAATGTGCAGACTCGGACTTCCTGTGCTTGCAGCCTGACACCAACAATGGCGGTGGGGCGGTCGAAGTTGACCCTATGCAAAATCTGGATGAAAATTTTGGCTCAGGTGAATACGAAGAGGGGGGAAACACAGAAATTCCTACTAATGAAGTTGTTAGTGTTGGTGTGAATAACAGCATGGAGGAGTTTGAGTGTGAGACAGTAGATCGGGTAGTAACTAATGTGTTTGATACCTTGGAAATAGATGATGACGAGATCCCCATAACATCCGAGGAGTTCCCTTCCAAAGTAACAGAAGCCCCAACCGAACCCCATGTGACTATTCCAGAAATTGATGTAATTCCACCTGATGATAATGAAATAAGTGAAAGTGAACTTGTCTCAAACGAGGAACTGAGTACTGCCAGCAATGGGCCTGGCCTGGATAATGAACAGGCTTATGTACCGGTAGAGGATGATGACGTTGAGGCTTGGACAACGGTGGGTGAAGCTGTTGAAATCGAGACTGAGACTGAGACTGAGACTGGGTTTGAAACTGAGATACAACTCAATTCGGAAGAAGTTACCGAGGAAGCAGATGTGCATGCTGGTGATGTTTGTCCTGTTAAGAGCACTGACTCAGATGTAAGTGTGAAGCTGTCATTAACATTTAACTTCTTTATATTTGAGGAAGGTAATCATTAAATTTAGAAATGGGTCCAGGGAAAATAAGATACCGATTTCTATGAACATGTAAGCTATGACCCTTATAGTTGAAAGTTGTTTTAATAAGAAAATTGGACTGTGGATTGGAACATGTTCCAGTTTTCTTTTGATTTGCATGTGTGTCTTGTGGAAGTTAAGTATGATGTCTTCGGCGTAAGAATTTCCACTTCATGAAATGAAATAATAATGCCACTTGCAGCGTCATTTGATACATGTTAATAATATACATAGGCCTAAGTGTGTTTTCTTACCGGAACCCATTTCTAAATTTATGTAGAACTTTTACCAATTGTTTTGCATTCTTAAGTCACTAAGATTTCTAGTAATAGAATCAGAGTAGTAATATTGTAATATTTTTCATTATACATTTCACACAACTTTAAATAATTAATTTAACAGTGTATGTTAAACGAATTTCGTACCAATAGGTATCGTTAAACCTTCGAATTAAACGCAGTTTAGTGCATTTTAATTCTAAGATTTGTTCTCCAATGTTTTAAAGTGAAGTTAAATAATTATAACCGGTATTTTTGACAATAAACATTCTGAAAATCTAAATTTTCTCCGCATGTCAATTCCTGCATATTTTGTACTCTGCAATTATGCCTCGCCGAACAACGGTTTGGTGTAAAGAATGATGTTTTGAAGGTTAGCGTACAATAAGTCTCTCAACTCCTGAATTGTACATAACAAAAAATAAATTAACCCTTATTTAGGGTATGTTTCAATATGCGTAGGTACCCTCCGCTCCGCGGTTATTTCATACATAATTCTTCATCCCGTATCAGCAAACAAATTCTTTGCAGTTTAGTTTAAAGATTATTCTCACAATCAGAAACAAAATCAGATTTGTAATGAATCAATATTGCTAGGCGATGGATATTTTGCCACTTCGCCACTGTACTTTATAATATTTATTTTATAATTGCATTGGTGAAACGTCAATGAAAGTAGTTTCGTCTCATTTCTCTAAATATTGTTACCATTAGTTGAATTGTAAATGATGTCTGTCATGTATATATAACATCGAGGGTTCAGTTTCCTGTTTATAACACTCCGAATCATTCAACAGTTCGTAACATGCCGGCAAAACGTGGGCGCACACGGAGTATAAAACTTGTTAACAGGATAATTTGGAATAACTGTAAATAATGACATTTTCATTAAGATAACAGAAATAGATAAAAATAGATATCATTTTTTTTTAGTTTTATTTTTATGGATGAATGACGAGTTCTCTCTTAGTCCTCGAAATGGAAATTTAAACGTAACCAGTTAAACGAAGACAATGGTACAAATAAAAATATCTGAGTTTACATGAACATTTACGTAAGTAGTGACTAATTCTATTGATTCTCGAATGGAATTGTGGGGAGAAATTAATTTATTAATTATTTTGCTGTAACGTATTTTTTTTCTTTCATTCTGTGTAGTAAAATATGTTCGATAATAGTGACACTCGAAGGAAATTATATTGTGTTGTTGATTTCTATGTAACTTACATAACTGAAAATGCGTTTGAAGATACGATTGTCGATTGTTACTCGTTTCTGTGTTTATTCTCGATCCTCCATTACCGCGTCAGTGTCGTAAACTTAAGCATAAACGTTTGGAGCTATAAAGCTTCCAAGTTAACGTCAAACGTCAGTACGGTTACTTCTACATAAACATATTGTGAAGGTTGCATTTAATGACGTGGTTTTTAGCTTTCATGCCAACTTCAAGTTAAAATTTAAGTTTGCTTTGTGTATGTGGCCTAAATGTAGATGTGAAAACGACAGAGTTTGACGGATTGACTAACAGAATGAAAAGTTTATCTAGGCCTACTGTAATAGAGAAACCTGGTGAGTGTATTCTCTCTTCCAGAATAATGCCTAACGCAACTCGCCCATGCGGTGACTGCGTGGACTGAAATCACCGATATGTTACGCAAGCGGTTCGGGTTCGAGTTTCGGACTGACCTGGAGTTTTTCATTGACGCATGACGCGGAATTGTGGCGAACAAGGTCGCAGTTGCAGTTTTTCTCGGATTCTTCCACTTCTCCATGTCAGACATCTACATCATTCTATCACGATTTTCATTATCATTAAAATTGCATGACATTTCTCCGATCACTGGTTGGCGAAGCGAAGAAAATGTTGTTTCTGACACGAGTGGGGTTGCTTGTTGCTTGATCGCAACCCGAGTATACCTATAGCGAACCTTAGCGCAGTCGGTTGGTGTGGATTGAGAATGCGACTGCTGTGGGAATAGTATGACCCCCAATACTAAAATAAAAATGTACACAACTCCGTGGCACTTTAAACATAAATTGATTGCTTTTAATGTCTTCCATTATCCAAATCATAATAATTCTGTGTTAGTCACCACTGAAATGGAAGCATTCCAGCTAACAGTGAGTCATTGCGCATTACATCACCAATCACTGTGTAAGAAGTCTGTCATTCCGAACGTCCAACACGTAGGCAATAAAGGAAATGCTTTCATTTAACACCCCGATTTGGGCATGGAAGAGCAGCATCCTCGGCTTTTTCAGCTATGACTTTCGTTGATAAGTCGATGAAAGCAAAATACAACAATATTTCTGATTCAGCCATACATGTTTCACTGGCATTCCATCTTACTTTTTATGAACCTCCGACCATGCAAGATGTTTCAGTGTGTAGTGACTGTAGTTCCTTATTTGAACTACATACACTATTCAACGTGGATGAGATGCATACATAATGGCATAATGCGAAAAGACATCACGAACAATAGCTTCACACCTATTTTAATGAACAAGTAGGCCTGTTTTAGGATCCTGCAAAACTCAGTATTATGATTCTTGGCATGTGTTATCTCTGTTTGTATTCGACAGTGTAAATCTGTTATAGTCTCTATCTCATTTTCATCTTTCCTGTCTCTCTCACTGTCTCCTTGTGTTTGCCACAACGTCTATCTGGCCGCGTCGCTGGAATTCCTTTCATAACGTTATGGAATTAGTAATTAATTTACAAATCACAAGTAAAATTTCACACATTTGTAAACTCTATTTCACAATGAAGGCCTGTTAATTTCTGAAGAATGAAAAGGTTTATAAATGTCAGCTGAAGAAATTTACAGACGCGATAATGAATTACCCAATTACGAAAATTCGCTGAGGAGCAAAGTTGAAGTTGCTTTGTTTTTACCATGACGTAATGCTTATCTTTTGTCCTGAAATAAGTTAGTGTTACGTTTTATTTAACGACGCTCGCAACTGCCGAGGTTATATCAGCGTCGCTGGTGTGACGGAATTTTGTCTCGCAGGAGTTCTTGTACATGCCAGTAATCTACTGACACGAGCCTGTCGCATTTAAACACACTTAAATGCCATCCATCTGGCTCGGGATCGAACCCGCAACCTCGGGCATAGAAGGCCAGCGCTATACCAACTGCACCAACCAGGCCGACTGAAATGAGTTATATAAGCTCGCTAAATTAATTGGAACAATAGATAATATATAATATCGCCAACAAACGTTTAAAAGTCTCCGGATTTTGCTACGTTGACGACCCTACTAGAGTTTCGTGATGCGTTTGGCCTACAATTCAAATGACCATAACTGCCAAATGGAACAGATTCAGAATCATTTACCATGACTCTATTCCAAATTACCGAAGAGAATAAAATGTATTGCAATTTTGACAAAGGTGAGGGAGGAAAAGGTGCCTGCATACTTAGAATAAAGTTCATAAATGTCTGCTATTGCATGGAACTGCCACGAAGTATCCATCCAACGAAAAGTAATACAAATTTGTTTTCAATTAGGCTCCAATTTACCCTTTTGAGTATTGGATATGATGTCCTGTATCTTGCAGCTGTGTTCGCATTGAATCGGAAATCGTATCGAATCTTTAATTCTTCATATAGTGATATGATAATGTGCTAGTTCTTGGCCGAAAAGTATTACGTCTTCTTGGTTTGAATTCAATATCTTCACCTGACTCATTAAAACGACTGATAGATAACATTACAATATTACTTTAGTTTAACTCTCAATACTGTTTAGTTACTCATGAAATCAATTAATTAAATCAATATTTGATATATGTATAATTTGTTACACTTTCGAACTTTACATGCCTTTGTACAAAGTGTAGAATATGTGCTAGTTTTACAAATAAATTTACACATTTGTAAAAAAAAATACTCCTTCAGTGTGAAACAAAACACTTGTAAAGTATGCAAATTTTCATTTGTAAAGTTTATTAAGTTCAAATTTAGAGCTTCAATTGTGAAATAGAATTTTACAATTTACAAACAAAATATACAAGAATTGAAGACCTTCCTTTCCAACAGAAACAACTTTCTGAGATATTGATTAAAAACACACTCTAAAATGCGTATTAAGATACCTCCGACACCATCTTTTGGCGCCCGAGTGAGTCACAATTGAGCTACGACAGATTCCATGTAATATATTTACTTACTTACGGCTTTCAGAGAATACGAAGGTCCATTGCCGCCTTCAAATAAGTCTGTCATCGGTCCCTATCCTGAGCAAGATTAATCCAGTCTCTAGCATCATATCCCACCTCCCTCAAATCAATTTTAATATTATCCTCTCATCTACGTCTCGGACTCACCAAAGGTATTTTCCCCTCCGCCTCCCAATTAACACTCTATATACATTTCTGGATTCACTCATACGTGCTACATGCCCTGCCCATCTCAAACGTCTGGATTTAATGTTCCTAATTATGTCAGGTGAAGAATAGAATGCGTGCAGTTCTACGTTGTGTAACTTTCTCCATTCTCATCATGTCAAATTTGAAAAATTGGAACCTAGTCTCTTTGGAAAGATAGGTCTTCAGGTGTAAACTTTGTGGTGAATCAGGCCTCTGGTTTTTCATCCAGATGGCTCGCATTCGATTCCTTTTTGTCTTCATGGAATTTGTGGTGGACATATAAGACGCTGTAGAGGGTTTTCTCGGGATATTCTCATTCCTCTATTTCATTTGAGGAACACACTCCACCTTTCCCTCATCTGCTAGGTTGTTATCTTGCGTGTATTACGGGTTTTCGCTGCTGTTATAGGAACGGCTTGGTGTTTCGGACCCTGGGGGCTTATCAAAGACTCATCTGTGGATGGGATCTGTCTCTGTCAGAGCTGAGACAGGATGTCCCACATGTCAGCATTGGGTTCACGAATGCCACCCACGCCATCTGTAATTACATATACATAGGGTAGGCTACTCAATGGGTGAAATCAAGCCCAAGTGCAAGCAATCATCCTTCCCGGGTCCGGCCCTGAATAAGACGAACCAAGCCAAACCAAAGCCTACCTACAGTAATATCTGCCCCTAAGTCTCTGTTTCTGCCTGCCTCTATGTCTTTCTGTTCATTCAGTCTGCTAGCGTCTCTAGAATCTTTCCTCCTGAATAATATTGGGGATTTAATTTTTTCCACAGTCGTTATTTAGGAATCTGTTTGTTAATTTATAGTGAAAGTAGTTTGTTAGGCGTTACTTCCACCAGGACGAATCCGTCCTGATTCTACTAACACTTTAGACAATCTTTTAACGTGAATTTTTCTCAAATAATTATTCAGTCAGTTCACAAAAAATACATCGAGAGAGTATAAGAGATTTCTATTGCACCAGTTCTAAAGTATTTTATTCTTAAGAAGTAGCCCAGAATACTTCTACCTCTCTATGTATAGGTCTCGCATTCTCAAATATTCGTAACGCTGAAAATATGATCACAGTATGGAGAACGTGCTTCAAATAAAATCTGCAAAGGTCAGTTGCGGAACTTAAAAACAAATGTAATAAAACATTTTAAGAAATATTATAAGGTAATAGTAATAATATATAAGTGATTGTGATTCCTGTATTAAATATATTAGGCATATCTAATCCTACAGCAACTTTAGTGCAATACACTAACAGCACTTGCGTGAAATGTGTAATGAAAAATGATGATAAATGTGCTCTGTATTTTTATTAATGTGAATTCAGGTAGGTATATGCAGTGTGCAGTGTTCATTGGAATGGAGTTTATGAAAGTGAGAATAATTGCTTCGCACTTTTGTTAAGAGACTTTGATTTATAAATTTTTCAATTTTTATAGCATTTCAACTTCTTCGTGTTGGAAAGAAATTGATAATATTGATAATATTTTGTCATAAATTTCTTTAATAATCTCTGTGTTGTGTTCGGAATTTAATTCTTGGAAGTAATTTTAATTTCTTTAAACACTAAAGTTGATTACGCATTCCGCATTACGGCATATGAAATATTGGTAAAATATTTATGATTTACTGAACAACAAATTGTAATAGATTGCTTTTCGTGTATTCGAATTTGGTACTCGGGAAATATAGAATCACAAGGCGTGATAAGAGCTATCGTATGTCAGAAAGAAGGAATATAGTGTGAAGAACTTCATATTTCGTGACTAAAAAGCTCAATGATTCCAAATCGGCGAAGTTACATACAGTACTAATTGAAAGTAAATATTTTTAATGAAACAAATTATTGCAGTACAGTAAAGGAAATGTGTTGTTAATGGGACCTAGACTCTTACTTCAAACACACAAGAATAAGCTTCAGTAAAATAAACCACTATACTTACTACACGCCGAAGTAGAATAGTAAAGGAAGAGTATCGCTTGTCTTTCCAAGCAACTGGTTCAAGTATTGTCATTTTATATGGTTAAAATACTAACAAAATTGTTTTGCCGTTTCTCTCAGTAAGGTCTTTCTTGTTCTCGTTTCACAATAATAATTCTCATTTTGCAATATGGGTCGGATATAATTATGCTGTAGCAATATTTATCATATTTTATTAGTTGAATCATGGCGACGATTTTTACTTTTTCTTAATGTTACATACTTGAAGAATATACTAAATCTTTCAAAAAGTAAGTTCCGATTATGTGTTACATAAAATTAATATAATGCAGGATAAGAATTCTTATTTTCCGCTGACCTAGAGAGTATCATAGGCGATGTAAAGTTAGCGCAATGGATGGTCGGAGAATGTAAACAGTCACACAAGGTCACATGCTCTTTGCCTCCCCGTGTGGTAGGTCCGTAGGGGGAAGAAACATACTGCGACGTGTTTATATTCTAAAAAACATCCATTGCGCTGGCTGTACTGCCCGTTTCAATTGGCGATGCGTTTGTTAAGTTGTCTCAGCAGTGAAGTGCATGCAGTTATTCTCTTTTTTTTTTTTTTTTGCGGGAGAAATTAACGGATAATTGTTAGTTTACAACCCGGATGTTACGTCTATTCATGGCATATCGGAATGATGTTTCGGATTTGAAAATAGAGTAACTCAGTTGTTGTCCAATGAGCTCAGTAGCAGACCTCCAAACAACCACAACAGATGTTAACACGGCATGTATGGCGCCTTGATCAGGGAAGTATTTTATCACTGGTCACGATGCTGATGTAGCTAATTTGTCTATTGTAGTGCCCACCACAGTAATTGTGACACCTTTAGTATCGCAAGGTTTCTTATCACTGAGTGCCACAAGAACTGTTAGATGACAACAAAGTGTTTCCACTGGAACTGACTACTGAAACATTTGGAACGTTATCAGAGGGAAGGTACTGTCTGTGACCGGTGGCACTGAAAGCTTAACACCATTATCGTAACAGATAAACGATGCTTCTGCTAATAGCAATTGAAAAAATTCAGTTGCAGCTACCAGTAATGCTATAATCTGTAACCAGTAACATAGAGGCACTGGCGATCCCAGGCTTTGCTCGAAGGTGAGTTCGAATCCAACTTGGGATCATTACCAAGTTGGACTTTGCCCCAGTCTTATAGCAAATACAAGGCGAATATCGGGTAATTCCATAGTCAATCACCGGCCTCACCTTGCCAAATCCATTTCGCTACCATCAAATTCACCGACGCTAAATAACATCACAAATGATACAGCGTTGTTAAATAACCGTTAAAAATAAAGAAGAATCACGTAGTCCTTGGTGGTCTAGTGGTTACCATGCTAGCTAGGTATTGGATCCGTGGCTCGCAGGTCCCACCCAGCCGAGGAGAGTGAATTTCCCTTAGCATGGCTCCCTCCGGCAGGAAAGTAAAGTTGCGGGACTCTTGTTGTAGAGTTATTATCAAAAGTTTAAGGACATCCCTTCAAAAGTGATGTTTCACTCCTGTCCTTATACTTATGTGAAACACTCTTATGTTTATACAGGGATGAAATACGTGTGGAAAAAATAAGTTTTTTTGTACTGCAAATCAAATCTACCTTCCAAACTGTGGATTATATAACAATTTTTCTGTTGTGAAAAACTTACTGAAAAGAAAACATTTTTATAGGAAAAAAATAATTACTCCAGAATGGGTTTATTAGAACAGTGAAATTTGGGATAGAATTGGACATATCTGAAAGATTTCTTGTGCAGTTAATACAGTTTTGTTTTAACAATTTGCGACAGCTCGTTCACGCATTACAATCCACATTTTCCTCCTTTTCCTTTTAGGAAAAATGGTCATTTTCTAAAATTCTCTTGTGTTTGAAATTCGCGACAATTGACCCGGGACCACCACTGCCACTTACATCAAAACATTGGGAGTTGGTAACATTGGTCAACTTATTCCCTCCATTTTTAGTAATCAGCTGTGGAGTTTGCTACAAGTGTGGGAACGTTAGATTTCTTCCTTGAAAAGCTGAAAATGAGTCGAAATTCAGTGAGTGTAGACGTGAAGTAGCAGGTTATTGGGATGTGGAAGAATGACTAGAGATAATATATAACTCCATCCCAAAATTCATTAATCTAAGTACACCCATTCTGGAGTAGGCCTAATTATTTTTTTTTCTACACAAAATGTGATTTTCCAGTAAGTTTTCATAACAGAAAAATTGTTACATATTCCTACAATTTGAAGGCTAGAGAGACCGGGTTTGCATAAAAAGAACATAATTTTTCACAGGCGTTTGGTCCTTGTACAAACAACGGAAGGTTTCACGTAAGTATAAGGACAGGAGTGAAACATCTGTTTTGAACGGATGCTCCTGAACTTTTGGTAGAAGCTGTAGATTTACTGCGCGTAAAGGGATCGTATCTCTTATAGAGGGCTCCAAGCATAATTTGTTCGCATTTTTTCACACCCAACATTATTATTATTATTATTATTATTATTATTATTATTATTATTATTATTATTGTTGTTGTTGTATCTTGGTTTCTGAACGTCTCACCTAGTATCGTGAATATAATATATGTAGAATGCTGGGACAATTTCATTGCAAGCAGTGGGGACCACTTTAAAAAATGCCATTAAAATTTGATAGATTAAAATGATGATGTGTCACAAACAATTGTGATTATTCATTATTGTACACCCCTCTTACTGTAAAGCTTAAATGTGTAGACTTTTGCAAATTACCTGAGAGGTTTGGCCAGGTTTTTTCAATTATTCTTTGTGTTTGTATGCTCGGTCGTTTTTGAGTTAAAAATATTGTTCACTAGACCTCCAGTATTTTTAACTCGGTGTATTGATATGTCTAAATGCGACTAGATTGTACTCAACATAGGTTAATTCTATGGAGTATATACTGACGATCCTGAAATGTGTAGAAGGGAATTTTCAGTACCAAAACACGAAATACTTAAAAATCAGAATTTAGAAGTTAAATAGTAGGCCTAATTATGTTTGATGTGTTCAGAATTAGGTGCTGTAAATGAAAATGTATTTATTACACAGGAATTCTCTCACTGCCTGTAATATATTAATATAGCTTTACACATACTCAGAACTCAAAATTATTCTCACTTTTAATGGTGTTCTCTGCATTGCGCGAAACAAAGTATGTTAACGTTAAATTGGTTTAAGTACATTTTCTTTTGGCTACCACTTGAATCATCGTCTTGAAAATTTGTCATGTTCATTCTTATAAATTTTGCTTTAATTTCGTGCTATATCGGTAATCTGTAAGGGTGGCGCAACATTCCGATTTTATGAGACGGCAGAAACGTATTTGGAGGAATTGACATTTTTTATAAATTATATTATTTTTCCGAATATTTAGTTTTCCCGCTTAATTTTGAAAACAAATTCACATGAACATAAGATGGATGCTGTACTCGAACAATTTCAAGTAATGATTTTTATCCGTTTTATTCCATCTAGTCTGAGAAGAGCGAAGTTGTGACAACAAAGACAACCGAGAAGAAGACGAAAAAGAAGAAGAGTGATGGAGCAGAGTCAACGAAAACCAAGAAAACAAAGAAGACGAAGAAGTCTGATCCCGAGAAAGAAAATATCTCGGTGGTAAGCAACTATTCTGGACAAAATCTGCCATATAACATAACATACTGTATATGCCCGTTTGAAACTGCATAACGATTTTTGACACTGTTTTTAAATGTGTGCTGCATATTGACATGACAAGTTTGAGAGGTGTCGGAATGAGTAGATAGATAATATTTGCACACGTTTAACTTTTTGATAATTATATTAACATAGCTGACATAGGTTCCGGAGAAAAAAATACTTATATTTTTTCATGTGAACTGTGCATGGAATATAAAACTAATGCTTTCATTTTGTATAATATATGATCTCATTAGAAAAGATGGAGGATAATGTAAGATAGCATTCCCGACATATCATTATTAAGACTACTACCATTATTGTAACGTCAGTACTATAAACAGTAAAAATCATGCCGTCATTGCTACCAACTGTAGATACTATCGCAATTGTTGTCATCGCCATTATCGTCCCTCCAACCATCACTATCGCCCCTTAGACCACTACCAATAACGCCACTCCACCACTGCCACCGCCTCGCCCTCTACATTATTATCACAGTTTCCGTCACATCACTTCCGTGGAAAATGAAATTTTTAACTGTAAAGATTTCATCTGTATTAAAATTTGATTCCGCCACTGCCGCCACCTCCACATCTGTCGTCCATACCATAGCCATCTCCATTACAATCACCAATCACTACCGCTAATGTCAACATAACTCATACTTCTATCACCTTCTCCAAACCACAAGCACCATGAACACTGATGCCATCGTCACCAGTGTTGCCAACTCATCGTGAAAGAAATGAATACTCTAGAGTAAAAAAAAAAAACTTTTTCGTGTGATAAATGACTAGATTGCAAAATTGCATCGAAATCAAAATAGACTACACCACTAAAATGCGAGGATGTCACAAATTGCACATACTAAAATAGGCTAACTAGTACTGAAATCAGTAGCGGATCCAGGATTCTCTAAAAGGGGCTATTTTTTTCCTACTTTTGTCGCCACTCGCCAGTCCTGGCTGCTGCTGGGATGTGTCCACTAGTTACTATTGAAGGGATGTAGGTCACCCGTAGCAAATGCTTTGTTGACATAGGTCTACGTATGTAAGGTAGAAATAAAACTGTTGTTTTTAATTTCATCGAGATAAAAGAATAACTCCGTAAACCTAAATGTAACTGTTGTCTTACTGACTTAGGGGGCTAAGCCCCTCTTAGTCCCTCTCTGGATCCGTCTATGGCTGAAATAAGCTAGAATTTGCAGAATTGCCATCTTAAAAGTACTTTAATTTCTGTGACTAAATATCACTCAAAATAACATGCTAGATTTATCTATACATGGCTATGTTGGCAACACTGACCGTCAACCTACTGCTGCTGTGGCCACCATGACGCTGAAACTGCCTCAACAATCTTTCCTACAGGTTCTCGCACCATTACAATAAACAGCACAGCTACTCTCTCACTATCACCACCAGATTCCCAAACACTGCCATCTTGGCCATCATTATTTTGGTACTATTGTATTCATCACCATTAACTCTGTTACCTAAACGTTTCTCATTACTAACGCCAATTTCTTCGTCTTTCATTTCGTCAAGTGAGTGACGCAATTCTTGGCGCTATTCCAGAGATTCTCATTATTGCCTTGTCTCAGAGGAATTTTTCATAGAGGAAATGCTGTGGTATCACAGTCCAGTATCAAAGTCTACTATATACAGTCACGAAGTTTGAGTTGTGAGGGTGCTAGAAACAATAGACTGTGCCGTTACTATTTCGCATTGTCTGTAATGAGGCGATATTAGCGATCCTAGTGGTGAGCAACTATCTATGGATGCATATTTACTACGTATTGAACTTCGTGACTGTAGACTATATACTAGACTGTGCTAGTATATACAGTCACTAAGCTCAATACGTAGGGAATATGCATCCATAGATAGTTGCTAGCCACTAGGATCATTACTATCGCCTTATCACATACAATGTGAAACATTACCGGCACAGTCTATTGTTCCTAGTATCCTCATCAACTCAAGCGTCGTGACTGTATATACTAGACTGTGGTGGTATTCTGATCTGGAAAGATTATATGCTGCATAGAAATGGCGTATATCAGTTGAAATTTGTTACATGTAATGGTGAAGTGAGCAGAATGTCTGAAATGACGACTAGGAAATGGTTACTCCCTGAGTGAACATAACTCTACTGTTTCCACCAAATTTAACTCTGTATTTTCCATGAATCGAATTCTACCGAGCGTTTGCAATACTCATTTGACTAACAATGTACATACACATGAACTTTACATGTTAAAGAAAATGTTACGCTATTAATCTGACGTTCTCATGTGAATGTTTTTCTACACGATCATACGTTGCAATTGCACTAAGAGCATTGTGAGAAAATGTGAACATTAGTGCTTATTTTTTAAGTCGAGGTTGTGATCATTTAATTCGTTACTGTGAAGCATGTGCTGGAATGACTAATCTATTGTTGTGATATTGCACTAACTAGGAAGAGACAGAAATAACCAATGTGGACACTGTAATTAATGACGAAGTCAAAATACCTCCCAGAGAGCCACTGGAGGATGAAGATGACCTGTCCAATGTTTCAGTGAAAGTACTGGTAAGTAACAATTTAATACGCGTTTCTTTTGTTGCATGTTTACAGTTAATGCCCTAATGAATGTTGAGAACTCAAGCATAAAAATACAGTTATTTTCACGTGGTCTCTGATTATTGCTCAAATAATATAGACGAGATATATTTGTGAAACTTCAAAGATACTGGTAGTACTAACTGCGAATTCAAGAAATTTGACCTTGGATTCTGCAATATATGTCGAGAAATGTCTTATGATCTCATTAGTCTCTGCAATTTGTTAGTTATGCAGCTGAATGGAATACAGTGGGTCATTAAAAGCTATCGATAACGACTGCAAATGGCTTTCGTGTCACCCATGGAGAAGCCTACAGAGAACTGTCACTGAAAGACGGGGTAGTGATTTCCGTGCACTTTAATCTGAGGTGTGAGTAGGGCTGATATCGACGTATGACATTCTAATCCCGCTTCATCACTATTTGTAAACAGTAGATAACATGGCAGGATGTCATTCATGTGAGCTAACCGCACTTGATAAGACGGGAATCAGTGTAACATAGATGAAGTTGGCTGAAGGCCAGTTTAGAATCAGCTTGTGAGAAATTGTAAAAAAAACCATGAATTGGATGAGCTGGAATGTGTCGAAAATGGTCAGTATTTAACACTTTAACAACTGTTAGAAAATCGTATGTGCCCAGTATTGGGTTTTAATGCGGTCTTGAGAAATGTAAGCTTCTGGTAAAATGGATGAAAAGTTGGAAAATAAATTGTGAAACAGTGCTTTATATTGAATTGAGGTGTTTGCTATGTGACGTGCAGTGAATGTTGATTAAATCTCTTGACAGTGTCATTGTCTTGAATGTGAAAGTGCCCTAGTGTATTTCCTTCTTACTTGGATGTTAAACAAGTATCATTAGTTATACCCTATTAAATCATAATATAACCCAGCTAATATTTGCAGAAAATAGAGTCGGAATAATTTTATTCTGTACTGGTATATGAAAATGGTAGGACAATTGATTCACATTTAATTTTGAAATTCAATCTTCAGCTTTCATACATTGGTAAAAGATGAGGGTTTTTTTTTATGAGGTGCAACATTAAATTATGCAGAGAGGTACATTGCCCTTTGTGCTGCCAACTTTACGAGCACTCTTGATTATCATTAGGAACTGTTTTACCAGTACCAAACTTTATTTTCTTTTTCAAAAATGTTTGCAGTCGTTATATTTCCATGTGTAATTAGATAACCTGTGGTCTTCATGCATAAATGATGGGGAAAATTTGGTGCTATTAAGTTCCGCTAAGAATGATTATTCAGAAGTAACAGTATATTTTTGAGTAAGATCTGTTACAAAAAAGACCTACGCAAATATATTCAGATTCTTCTATGAATTCCCACCTCCGCACCGTAGGATACACCCACAACCATCACAGTATCTCAGTTTTTCTTATCTTGAAAGTGAAACATCGAGAATTACTCCGAATTTGCAATATCTGATATAATGATGTAAAGTTTCCAGCTTGAAGTTAAGAATCTTTCTCCGAGGTTGAAAGTACATGTGAAAGAAATCCCACTCTAATACTTTCCGTTTATCTCAGTTTTTTTAATGCATAGTAATGAAATGAGTAATTGATATAAAATTATTTCAGAGTATGGGACGATCCTTAATAAATAATTATAAATAAATAAATGTAATATATAAGTGTGTGTATACACACATATTACACTTCCGGAAGTTACTAGATGAGCAATAATTTTGCTCCTCGGAAAGAAACAACAAAACTCTTATTGTTGGGTTGTTAATAATTAAAGATTGTGCCAAACGCCCATTGGTGTATTAGTTTATAGCACATTTAAAGCGGACTTTCACAGTTGAAAGCGTAGTGATTCTTTCATTACATTTAAATTGATTTATTGTATTTCCAAGACCTCATCAAATTGTAGCATCTAGATGCGGTGAAAGTCAAAATTATATTACACATAGTAAGTAGATTAATTAAATTTACAAGCATTGACATTTCACCAGTTGCATGGAAATTATGAATATGAAGAAATTATGTTAACTCTGTTCTAAATTTTTTCTCTTGGCCCTTCAAAGCTGTAAGATAATTAGGCAGTGAATTGAAGCTTGTAACACATGAATAATGACCAACTGGGAAAAAGAATGTAGATGGATATCTTATTTGTTTGTATATTGTATTAAAATTATGAATGTTCTGATTAGTGTTAAAACTATCTTGATTTCAAAACGAAACATTATCAGGGAAATAATGCATGGGTACTCATAGATAAAAGTAAAGATTCTTAAATTTGGAAAACGTTTTTTACATGATGCACTTGTATATACATCTTTCTTTATTTTTAGGTCTCTCTTTTCTAAATAAATAAGTTAGCTCAGGATATAAAATTCTTATTTCATTATAGAAAGAAAGTATGGAAGGCACGTCATTCTAAGGGTGTTTATATCACCGATAGAAAAGTTTAATTCAAAACGGGTAGAGCTCAATGTAGGAGCATTACATGTGTACTAAATTTGGTTGCACTGGTCTTATCGACATTGTATAGTTTATTTGCATTAAACAATCGTTCATTAGCTTTAACACTATTAGACATCTTCATAAAGTGGTCGCATTGTTTACTTAAGATAATCACACTTGTATCATCTGAAAATAAGATAAATCCATTGTCGAAAATGCCACATGAAATAATTGAAGTTGGAAAGAGAAAGCAAAATATTGACAAAAAATTGTGACAACATAATACACATTAAATTAAATAATTTTAATTTCCTATTGTCTCGTCACTTCATCCTCAAGATACTGATATTATTATTATTATTATTATTATTATTATTATTATTATTATTATTATTATTATTATTAAAAACTGCATTTTTAGGCTTTCTCGTTGAATATGATCTGGTTAGAAATAGATGTTCGGGTATTCCACCATGTCCTGGAACTTCACATTTTCAGTGTTTCATACAGGTTCCATCATCAGAGTAGACTAATCTGTTGAGCTCATTAAGTCTGATTAAGTTGGCTGGAGTAGCCACAATTAACGAGCCCAGCAGAGTAGGTGACCCTTCTGGTCATACTACAATATCTACCCTGATCTTGATACTTGTATCTACTTCCGAAATGTTGGAACAATAAAATTCCAGGATATGGTGGAATATGATGTCCAAAAGTATATTTCTGAAAACAAAATATATTTGTTACTTAACGAAAGTTACAGAGACTATTGAGATTTGATAATTAGGATGTGTAATTTTAAGCCCAAAATTGCATGAAAGCATGGAGTGTTTTAAATGTATTCGTTTTATTTTGATGCATGTCTGATGTATAGAAGTCGACATACACAAACCAGATTAATTCTCAGTCACCAAGAGAGACAGTGAAGGAAATAGATGAAGATATTCAGCATTGTGGGCCCATTAACTCATTGGTAAGTTCTGGATGTAACTCCTAAGGATAATATAGTTAGGTACATAGGTTCTCTTAAATTCGAATTTATTTCATTTCGGTACTCGTATATCACACATATTAAAAAGGAAAGGCTACTTGCTCCAGTTTGGCTTCTTCAGTCACCATTTGTTCTTACCGGCAAATATTAATGAAATCTCTGATGCTGGAAATATCCTCACATCAGTTTTAATTAAATCTTTTATTTTCAAAATTTTACACCACATATTGTTAATAATTTATCTGCAAAAAATAATAAAATTATTTTTGTATATACAGCATTTACCTTAGATCAGATACACTTCACTTCACTTCACTTCACTTCACCTCACTTCACTTCACTTCACTTCACATCTCCTATTACAATTTGCATTATCTTCTCACTCACTCACTCACTCACTCACTATTCGCCAACATACATTTGGGCCAGTAAAGCTCATTTTATGTCCATTCATTTTCTCTTTCATAATGAAAAGTTTTCCAGAAACATGTAATAGAAAAGAATAGATTTAATTAGTGAAAATGATGGGAAGAGTTGTTCTGATTCTTGTTAGACAAAGCATAATATATAAATATATTTGAGAATACTTGTCTTGTAGTAAATTGCATCAATTTCTATACTTCACAATTTGACAGTAGTGCTACGTGATTGGGTGCGTGTCACTATTTGTTATTTGTTACTTGGAAACTATGCGTTCTTACTGTGTTGGAAATATTTATAGTAGTCTCTGTGAACAAGTTATATGGAACATTAGTGCAGACTTACTGGTTGGCAGTGAAGTTCAATTGTCAGCAAATTGTTAATTATTTGATGTAATTTGGTAATATGATTATAGTTGAAGTATTGTGATAAAGATCTAAGTACGTCTTACTTTGCACACTTTGTAGGGAGGTTGTGGGCAATATCAGTTCGTATGGAATGTGTCATTGTACCTGAAACAAATGTATACATATTTAACACTTTTAATTACCGTATCTAAATTTAAGAGGACTTAGAAGTATAAACAGTGTTGTATGTGAAATTTTATTATTACGACCAGTAGTTTGTACAGTCTAGCGCAGTTGATTTGTATGTTTACTATATTATAATTATATATAGTTAAATTTCCAAAGAAAATTAAATTTTTAGCAACTATACATATATTTAAGAGAAATTACATTTAAAAAAATTAAATATATGTACATTATGTTCAGATACCATATTCCAGCATGGAAGCTTCAACTTTGGGTACAGTGGATCGAATCTAGAGATTATTTAAATTTTAAGTTTAGAGTATTTTTTTTAAGAAGTGGGGCAAATACAAGATTTCTAAAATGTGAGACTAATCATTTCGGTGCTGTTATCTTATGAAAGTGTACCTTAGATGATGATGATGATGATGATGATGCTTATGACACGTATTTTGATGACTTAAAATATTGTTGAAAATGACCTTAAGATGCCCCAAGAAACTTGAGAAAATTGCTTAAAATTTAATGGTGAGAAAATGACCTAAATTAACATTATGTTAAGAGTTTTACAAATATGGATACATAATAAAAAAATACTGGTACCTTAAATTAACAATTGTGCTCTGTATTGCAGTAGATGACTGTAAACATGCGAAGATTCTCGAATGTGAATGATTGGCAGTTATCAGAAAGTACATTGTTATACACCGAAAAACTTCTTTCCACTTTCGCACTGACTGCAGGAACCTACTTGAAGAGTGACAGAGCACTGAGTGTCAGTTCCTCTTGTATCAGCACTGATAATATTTTAGTGACTACACGAAGTTTTGTAGTTCCGATTTTTGTCGAACAGTTGCATTTTCGTTGAGACCAGCCACATTTCCCAATTTATCTTCAGCATTCTAATTTTCAAGAACTACGCCCCTCTTTTAAAGGAGTTCATTGTTTGATGGTGAAGAGCCAAAGTTTCTCTTGATAGAAGCTAGTTTTCCTTCTATTTAGTCGCCCTTAAACAGTTGTCTTAAAATAAAAAAAAAATTACCGAAAAAGTCCTCAAAATTAAAATTACCTAAAGCTTAAAAACAGTTAAAATGACGCAGACAATTTAAATTTCTGTAATGAGTAGCTTATAGCTTATATCCATTATTTATATATTTATGGGAATTGCATAGGTAGTAAGGAAAAAAATGTATATAACATGTCGTCATAATCAATTCTTTGATGATGATTTTGAAATTTCTAACGCATTTGTTAGGCCGCTGTATCACAGTAAAACATTTTGCTGTGGAAATTAATGATATCCATTGCTCGATAAAGTAGGAAATGTCAATTACTGTGTTTTATCTCTCACAAAGCTTACTCATACTGTCCATGACAATTTTGAGCAGTGATGCTCGAACACAGAAACATTGTAGATTCGTATACAAAATATTATATATGCTTCTGTCAGGATGAATGTAGTTAAAACAAAATTAAAAGTCTTTTAACTTCGCCTTTCAGTCTCTTGTATTTACATAAGGAAATGAGAGTCAGAATTCTTCTTCATTTAAAAGAAAATGTCTGAAAATACACAACCCAAGCATAATTTAGAATGAAGTTGTTATTAATTTATAAACAGTAATAAAATTTTAGATGTTTTCTCAAGTTGTTTGGTTAAATACTGTTACCTGATGCTCAGTGCTAAATTATGTACCTAGGACTCGCTCAGTATCAATGAGTGCCAGAACTGTCAACTGAATTTAACGACATCTTAGATAAATAATTGATCATTTTACAACGTAATCTCAATTTAGACATGAATCAATCAATCTTCTTAAATTTGCTGACAACATAAACTATTGTGAACGCTCACATTTAAATACACGTATTTTAACATTATTTCCGTTTCGTTCTCGTCATTTCAGTTCCCGGTTTATTGTGAACCGGCCTTTATATTCACCATGTCAGAAAGAAAGTATAGGATTCTTAATGTTCTAATCCACAAGAATTAATCAGAATATTTCGTCATTGTTAGTTTGTTTGAGACTTCAAAGTCGATCCGTTGCTTAAAGCTGAAGCTGTTCTTGCAGAACCGATGGGAGTAAACTGTGGGTTTGTGGACGTAGCATGGATTTATTGTTGTTTCGCATCCATTTTCTTAGTAGTTTGTATCTGTTTTGCATGTTTTTATGTCTGTAGAAACAAACTTACTGTAGCGAGGCAAGGAAAAGTTTTAGGAATCAAGACAGTCCTGAAAAGAAGCCACTCATAGACACTGGCATCTCCATTAAAGAACTAGTAAGTACACTTGATGTGCAGCTGTAGCATTATGCATTAAACTTTGTTGATTTGTTATTGAATTAGATAATGTGAGATTGTAATAAGTAAGGCGTTAGGTTATACTTTATGTAGACTACTTGGAACTGTAAAACTTTTCATAACAAGAACACTCCTATTTCTTACCCCTTTCTGTTACATGGTGAAGGCTTGTTTGATTACTAATCCCTTTTGAGCAATTGAATATCCAGTCAGATTTCTGGATTGCACATATTAATTATAATTTTTAGACGAAGAGGAACATGCCAAATTTGGTTTCAACTTCCTTAATTTGACGTAAGAAAAATAATTCACTTAATTTACATGTAACTGAAATATTGAATTATCTTATTATAGAAATAAAATAGCGTTAATTCCAGTGATTTGCTTGATTTCATGCAGTGACCCTCTGTTAAGTCATCTAGTTTAATCAGTGACTGAATTAATTTGTCTTTAAAGTATCTAATTAAACACTGGTCACAAAATGTTGTATTGCATTATGATTCAGAAAGTGTTGATTTCCAGTTATGGGATCGGGAAGTTGACATACGTGTGCTTCATTCTAACTTAAATATATAACCATGTAACAACTAGGAGGGATTGCATGTTTGCCACTAAGATTTAGTAACCTTTAGCTATTCTAACAGCATCCACTAACAGAGCTGGTGAACTGTCCTGGCCCTTGTAGCTATTCCTTACCATACATTTTCATTAAAAGTTACTGGTTGTTTTTGTTCTTTTAAGAGTAATTACTTAATCTCAATTAGTTTTAAGTACGAGTATTTTTTAGAGTAATGGAGCTATAGCTACATGCAGAAATGATAATGAATTTTTCCTTTACATACTACATTGTTGTAACTATGGTTTAGGTTGTACACAGTGTGTTTTTTTTATTAATTGGAGACTATTATTGAATAACATACCAGTATATTGCTCAGTAGGCATGAATCGTATTGGGTACACTCTAGACCGTTAATCAATAGACCATTAGTTTGAAGTTACTATAATAGGACCACTAAATTTGTTTACTGTGGAACAAAGAATATTATTGTGCAAAAATTCTGTGACGTTTATGTCATAGGGAAGATACAAAAGAAAATTCAGTAGTAAATACGTAAATTTCAAATGTAGTAGCAAATATCTTCGTGGGGAAAGATAAAAAAGAAAATGTTGTAGAAATATCAACATTTAAAATTTAATAGCAAATTCTGCACCATGAGGAAGGTACAAAAGAAAATGTAATACAAAAATTTTCAAATTTAATATCAACTATCAGAATCATGGGAGGGATGCAAAAGAAGGTTTCATAGGGAATATCCAAATTTCATATTAACAGCAAATATATTAATTTCGCAATATTGGTAGCATTGATAAACCCAAAGCACCTTCACAAACAGAAAATGCTAGAAAGTCTTTTCTAAATATAACTCTTAATTAAAACTATTTAAATAAATATATAACATTTTTTCAATACCAAAACAATAAATTCTAAGGTACTGAGTAACCTCTGATCTACAAATAATTAATTATTAATATGCACAAGTTCCCCTACATAATGTAAGAATGAGACCTTTGTGTACCAGTACTATTAGTATATGTAGAATAACTGTGCTTTTATTTCAGAAGTAGGCATGAGTTCTGAAAGTATTGTCAGTGGCATGTTGAATCTGTTTTTCAGTGAATTTACTGAAATGCACATACTTGAAATTTCTCAGTGAATGAGGCAATTAAGTTTGATGATAATTGTGAGATTACTACAGTTTCCAAATGTATGTACTTGCAATTCATATGTACTGGTATGGAGAAATTTATAATATACTATTATATTATATGTGAGTAATTCCCAAGTGCCAAATTAATTAAGACAGTGTCCTTATTGAAGTTTTGAATACCAGTATCACTAGACGAATTTGCTTCATTAATGATACCGGTAACATACAAAGCTTTCATTCAAGAATGGGTGTTGTTATTTTGAGATTTTTCTCTAGGTTAGTGAGTCAATGTACATTTCTTACGTTAGGAAACAGACTAGCGGTTTGAGACATTGAGTCTTCTGCATAGTTGTTGGAATTATCTGTGTACTATATACCTACGTCAAGTAACAAATTTATATCATTTGATTTAGCCTCGTATATCTGATGGTCACAGCCAATCTTTGATTTAGAGTTGTGTTCCAGTCAGAATAAATATTTTAATGATAATGGCGATGATAATGATGTTGAAAATTACTATAACAATGATTGTAGCAACTTCTGTGGTCACTGATGATGGCACAGTAAGTTAAATAAGGAGTGCTGTTAGAAATTAATGATTTTATATTGTCTTTTTGGGATTATGTATTGGTAACTTCACCTGATTTTGCATTATGCACTGACACTGTAAGCATGTTGTTCTTATGTTGGCAATATTATAGAGGGTGGTAATTAATTCTATCAACAAAGGTTAGGATAAGATAAGAGGACCTTATTTCAGAGACTGTTGAGAGACCCATGGGTGGGGATGGCTGATTTAAATGTCTTGATGTAGCATACCTTTATGTTGGTCGTTCAAATAGGAAGGAAGAAAGTAATCTGTTGTCTATAAATGAATGAGTGAATAATAAAAGAAATTTACATTTCGCGTAATAAATACTCATACTTAGAGTAAAGAACAGTGTTTGCAGTGCTAAAACTGTCATTTCCAACGAATATTTTTTGTATGTATAGTAGATGTTTAAACACACGTTAATTTTCCTCCAAGCAAAGCATGCACCGATGTGCCATAGACTGCATTATTCTCCTAAAAACATCAGACATTGCAAAGATTTCACTATATGTACTACGGAATTTTCTTCAGAGTTCATGTGGGCATCATAAAATAATGGTTTCATATATACATCTTGATTACACAATTTTTAACACTATATCCCTTAATGATATCACGTGGGATAATTTCAGGTGAGCGTGACATCTTGACCTATCCAGTGATTGCATAATGTAGCATTAAGATTCTGATATACAACAAACTCAGTGAGAAGATGGCCTGGTGTGTCGAAATGAGGTGTCTCCGCCCATGGATTCTTAATAAACAGTATCTAAAATGAAGTCCTTTATCTTAACCCAATTTTTGTCGATATAATTATTTAACACTCTGTATATAATTGTTGAAGTTCATCATGGAAGTGAATTTTTGTGCAAATACAATATCGGTACTGATCTTTTTGCATATGGTGTTAGAATTGTTAGGGCATTGTATGTTGGGTGTCACAATTGAGTCTCTGTTTTGTTAAAATTGTGTCCCAGTTTTCATGTTTTTCCCCCCCTCTTGCTTTGATATTTTTGATAATGTAGAGTTATCTGGGGTAACTTTTTAACAACATTGTGTACAGCTTCTCAATTTCGTTTTAAGTGACTGGTTGTTCATCTGTTTGCAATATTTTTAGACAAGAAGTATAAAATTATAACATTGTACAGATATACTATAAACATATGGGTCCATTGCTTTGGAGTAATGGTCAGCTTGTCTGACCGTGGATGAGTGGGCTGGGGCAAGTTACCTGGTTAAGGTTTTCTCAGGGTTTTCCCTCAAACCATTAGTAGCAAATGCTAGGTAATTTTCGGCACTGGACCCTGTACTCATTGCTGGCATTATCACCTTCATTTCACTCAGATGCTAGATAACCATATCAGTTGATAAAACGTCATAAAATAAATCTATTAAAAGGCATATGGAAAACCAACCACTTGAAAAGAAATTCGGAAGTTGTAAATTTACCCTAACTGACTGTACTTAGAAAACATGGACTTAATGTTTTACACAGGCATTATCATTGTCATTATCATTGTTGTTCATTATAATGCCTAACAATACTTGGGATGGCATGGAATTAACATCCGTGAAAAGAGAGCAGAACAATTAACATAGAATTAGATTCATGTGTTGTGGTTTGGTGCTGTCTGTGTGTTTTGTGTGTAACTAACAAACGTTGTGACTAATCCTAACAGAGACGAAGCTTTGGTGACCTGAGCAGTCTGTGTGACAAAGAGGAAGGGGAAGAATCCGCCCCTATCAACGCGGAAATGGTGAGTTGTACGAACAATGGTTACGTGTTCTGTGTCTGGATATGTGTACTACAACATGAAGAGCAGATGAAGTGCAGTGAATGTACCGGTACCCGAAAGTTGCCCAGTATTCCGACAGTTGTAAATTTCACTATCAGACAGTCTTGTACAGATTCTTCAATGGTGTACATTGTTTTATATTTTCTGTACTACGTGTTTAATTATTTAGTAATAATTTTTCTCTCCCATTTTATCCTTAAAATTAAGTACTGCAGAAAATCGCAAATATAAGGAATCTTTTCAAAGGTGTTTTCGGGCTTACCTTGAGTTTTGAAAAAACTAGGAGCAATATTGTAAATGACATTGACGACAGTTTTTTCTTGGAAAGTATGTTGTCATAAGAGGGATGACTTCTGTTCAGCTTGTGAAGTAATGTTGTAATTTCAGCTAGATGTTATTGGAGCTTCTTAATTCCATTGCAACTATTGTCGTCAATGGGAGTACTCACTGCCTCTCTCACACACCCTCTTCTTTCTAAAATTAGGCAACAAAGTGATTTCCCTACTCCCACATCCAGTTGCTTCAAGTGAGATCCTAACCACCTCTTTCTTTACCTACGTGAAAAAAATAGACAGATATTTGTCGTTGCTCGTGCCCATTTAGGGTCAAGTCCATTTTGCGTATTCCACAGAGTAGGGGAGGAAGGAAATATTAAAATTTTACTAGAGAGAAATGAAAGAACATACTTCTAAGAAATTTAAAGAACGATGGAAACCAACATGTATAAACTATAAACTATATCTAGAATGACAACCAGATGAGAAAAAAGTGAAATTTAAGGAATTTCAAGGCATATAAATTTTATTCAAAATGTAAAATACTAATTTATTTGCATAAACTGTCATTGTATCTATATTTGGAGACATAAGTTGCAGTGTACAATGACTATCTTGTGCAAATTTTGAAATGAAAATGATTGTCTATTGTCAGCTAATAAAGTTTTTCATACAGAAAAACTTTTTCTACTATTACTGACAAAATGGAGGCAAATTTAAGATGAACTATATCACTTGACTGTAATTCTCTAGCTGTCTCTCTCACACACCCTCCTCTTTCTAAAATTAGGCAACAAAGTGATTTCCCTACTCCCACATCCAGTTGCTTCAAGTGAGATGCCTAACCACCTCTTTCTTTACCTATGTGAAAATAATAGACAGATATTTGTCGTTGCTCGTTCCCATTTAGGGTCAAGTCATTTTGCGCATTCCACAGAGTAGGGGAGGAAGGAAATATTAAAATTTTACTAGAGAGAAATGAAAGAACATACTTCTAAGAAATTTAGAGAATGATGGAAACCAACATTGGATATAGACAAGTGTACAAAAAACTTCAAAAGGTAAAAATAAGCTGAATATGACCAATAGATCATTAAAATATGCTCTATCAGGATAAAATTGTCAAATATGCTCTAACGATATACCTTAATTTAATTTTTTAAAAATATAAATTGGATTTCTGTATACTTTAGCAACTTCATAAAAAATATCCCAAATCATAAAAATCCTAGATCTATTAATCACAATATTTAAGGTCGGGCTAACACGAAACTTATAAAAATATACTCTAAAGTATATTTTGTCATTATAAAAACAAAAAAAAAAAAACAAAAAAAAAAACATTGCACAGACTGTCGGAAATAGTGCTACTTTCAAGCACTCTGGACGCTGCTGGCATACTGTTGGGTACATGTTGGATTCTATAACAGTCACATAAGGAGTGAACATTGTTAGCTTTAAGAATTGTGTACAACAGATTTATAAGTTTTCAGAGAATGCATTTTCTTTTGCACCTTGCTAGTGATGTCACCTTCCTCTAAAAGAGAGAGGTTATTAATTTTGTGGAAATGTTTCTGTTGTAATTGGTTGGACTTACTAACGCATGGACTTGGCTTTACTTCTATTACTGATCTGTGTAGAAAGCTCGCTCTCTGGCCGACTTGCACCGCATGTCAGAACCCTTGCATACTAACAGCATGGAGTCGAACAAGGAGCCAGTTCACACGGGTGTCTCTGTTAAAGCTCTCGTAAGTAGTGGCAGCTGATCTTACCCTTTCATTTCAAACTAAACTGTTGAACATGTTCCTGTGTTTCTTCTTTTCTTCTTCTTCTTTTCTTCATATAGATTGTACATAATAAATGTTATGCATCACTATTTCCTTCCATATGACTTAGGAACTGATTTGTACAGTATTTTAAGGCTTATGTACATATGCAAAACCAGCTTGGATTTCAAACACTTTCAACATAAAGTTGCGCTATAAAAATGCAATACACGTTTAACAACATTTTTATGGGTATTTAGTCTCGGGTCAGTGCTTACGTTGAAATTAATCAGTACAATTTTATTGAAGAATGAATGTGGAAAAGGGTGAAAGTTCCTCCATGGCCAATGTTTATTGTGTTCGTGGATTCTATTGAACATATCGTTGGGCGCAAAATGGGAAAAGTTGATAGTGCCATTCAGTTGAATAATTTTGCAAGATAGGGCAAGATGGAAATTTCTGAGTTCACAGCATGGGAAGGTGAATGTACCACGTGCGCATTGGCATATACATCAGGTACTGAAGGTAGTTAATGCTACAGCCAATGATCACTCTGAAAGGAACTAGTAATATGGTGTGATAACTGTGCTGGCCAAAATAAAAACAAAATCATGCTATTTGTTATGTTTTAACAGCAAAACATATCTCTGAGAAAGTGAAGATTAAATTCCTTATATCTGGACACAGTTACCTGTCATGTAGGAGGACCTTTGGATTGATTGAAAAAAGAAAAAAAAAAAAGACGGCAAAGTCTATGATACTTCTAGAGTTGAAATAATCCAGTGTGCTTGTATGAAAAGCTTGTTCAAAATAACAATACTGGGCCCTGGGGGCTTTCATGACATAAAATCAGTTGCTGATGAGTAGGCCTATCTGAATTACTTCGAAATTGGGGGAAAAGAAAGATGTCTTGGGTAAAAGTAAAACTCAGCTCGTCTCTCAGAAGATTCTAAAATACATTACAAGATATGAGGAATGTAGGCCTATCATTGTCTCTAGAGGAGCATAAAGCAAGATAAGTAAATAAAAGGAAAGGGATCTCTTAGCAGTGATTGACTACCTTTAGCCTAAATATTATGGGTTTTTATCGAGATCTGTGTGAATAAATTTAACATGAGTAACTTAGGTGTGTATGTTGGGTTTTATACTCTGGTGTGTTGAATTTGTGAAATGTCTTTTTCTCAGTAATATTGGAAATTAGTTCTGTGGAACTTTCAAATCTTTTCATCAACTTACCACATGATACTTTTGTTTTCAATGGCAACGTACAATTGAAACAAAAGTGTCAAATATGTTGTATAACAAAATATTCTAGAGACGTTTCTGAGCAGAATATATATATATTTTTCACAAAGTTATGGACTAATTACAATTTTGGAAGATCTTACTCAAATATGCCTAAGCTCACTGAAGAAGTTTGTTTGTGGCACTTTAACCCTTTCCCGTATTCACTCTTGAATATGCATTACCACATTTGAAATAAACATGAAGTTAACAAAATTAAATTTAAATTATTCTTGGATCCTTAAGGGATTTATGTAAAATCAAAGTGAATTTCTGGTTCTAGAATTTCGTGAGTTTCTGTACTGTGTACAGAGCTAAGTAATCCTCATCATGGAAGGCTAGAAAATGGGGATCTATTTGTTATATCCGTTATCAAGTAGTCTGTTAGTCGACTATTTTTAGTAACGAATGAAAGCGATAGGTTTCTGTTTTTTGCTTTCTCTGATGATGCAGCCAATACTATACGTAGCTCTGAAATATTGAATATTTCTGCATCGACCTAGGTATGACATGAAGCAAGAACCCAAAATTCTCATACAATGAACAACCTGACTGTTTCTCCCATTACTGACATTGTGTGTCTAATAAATTAATCAGTAAATATACGTATGTCTTGAATACGTTGTCAACAGCAGACAAGCCTTTCACCTTATCAGCAGTGATATAATTTGGAACTTTTGTGACCTTATCATTGTTAAGAAGCTTGTTAAATAGTGTTGCTTAACATACAATGATGGTATTTTTGCACATAATGAATGATTGTGCTTGAATTCTAATATGTATTTTCACTTTGGTATGTAATGCATGGATAGAGAGCCAGTTACTGCAACTTGGCCAACTTGCCTGTTCAGCCACTCTCTGAAAGCATACAGCAGCAGGTGAGATGCAGACATTTTGTAAGGAGGCTTTCACACATTTAGTAACGTTTCCTTCTCTTATGAGATTAATTTTGATATTCTTTCATTGCTCACAAAGAAAGAAGACATTTCCTTCTCTTTTGCCAATACAATCTTTACTGCTATGGCTGTACAATATTTAAAAGGCTTATTTCTGTTACTTTGATGTAGTTTGACAAATAAATCTGAAGACGAATTACAGAGTACTTTCCATCGAGCTAATTCTTTATTGCTGTGAAGAAGGAACTATAGTGTGGAAGAAACAGAATTAAAGCCACACAAATATTTATTAGAGTTCATAAATTGATTTTAAAATTCCATCAGGGTTTACGAGTCTGTTGGAATAAAGGATAGTATATTATGATTTTTGTGTTGTTTCACATTTTAAGACTTCCCTCTTTGATGGAATAGTTAATGCTAAGACATGTAAAAGTACTGTTCACACTTCAAATAAAATAATGTGACAGTGAATTTCACGCAAGTGATTATGGATGAAGTTCAGGAAAGTTTACGTATCATCAGTTAATTTCATTGTGGTAGTAACCATCAGGAGAAATGAATTTCAAAGAATGCTAACCTTTATTTTAATGTGAAACTTAGATATTTAGGAAAGTCACTAAGACGAGTTTATTTTCATTTTTATATTGCAGAAATCAAGTTTTTCAAAATTTGATCAACTGAGTAAGAAGACTGTACTCCATGTACGTTCTGTTGATGCCTCCAAAGTGCAGAAGCAATTCAATCAGGTGAGAATTGTTGTAGGTGACGTTTCGTGTAATTTCGTCTTGTCTAATACATGGTTCTTCTTGGCTAGGCTACATACTTTAGTGTTGTTATTTGGACTACAACTAGAGAGCATCTTACTTGAATCTCCATTATATCTCATTATGCCACCAGTCAACAACTGTGTAAGGCCTCATATACAACATGAACAAAGACTAACTTAGAGTTAGTGTAAAAATTAGTAGAGCATAACTTTGCCAACTTTTTTGAAGAAAATATGGAAGATTAAGGAATAGAATAAATTTCACATAGATTATGACAGATTATCCAGGTCAGTTACCAAAATGTAACTTCGACAATTATGCTTAAATCAAGAGTATATTGAGGCAGATAATTTTTCTTGTGAACACTGAAACTCATTTCTGGTAAATATTACCTTCTGCAGGGACTGCACATTTTAATGTATCTCTGGAACAACAAAATTCATCATATTATAAAACACATCATCTTCATTTACGGCAAAATTAAATGTTTGAAATAAAGATTTTTACATCATGCAAATATAAGAGAGAAAAATGCTCAAAAGGAATAATAATATGGGAGACAGGAGAATGTTAAAGAGTAGGGCGAAATGAGAGAGAGTTGTCCACCCTAGTGGAGAACTACACATCTGCATAAATATAAACGAATAATATTTACACCAAACATAACAAGTGTATAAATTGACAAATATTCTAATGCTATTAGGACTACACATCTCAACTTACCTTTTGCAATAAATCCATTGGATAACGAGGAATATGCAAAAGAAATGAAAATAATAACCATTGCTAACACTTGTATACACAATAATGGTTAAAATTATCCCAGTTGTCATAGCCATCATCGTCTTTGCTCAATTTGTTTTCATTTTTACCTTCTGCATTCGCCATTGTCTTTGCCTCTGCTGCCTCCATCTTCTCCTTCACATCTGCTTTTGCCTTTGCCAATTTCGCCTTTACTTCTGCCTATTTCATTGTTGCATCATCCTCTATGGTCTGGTGGTCACTATGATGTTGATCCAGGGTGATGCTAGGAGGCTAGTACCATAGAATTAAAGCACAGAAAAGAACTCTGTTCCTGACAGACCATATTTTTCGACCATCTCTTGCTTATGTTGAAAAATTTAGTACTGAAAAAAAATCTGTCATTCTAAGTCTTTAAATAAAATAATGCTGTTGTTACTACTGCCACTGCTGCTACCTTCCCCTCTCCTTTTTGATGTCTTTTTCTTTATCTTCTTCACTTTTATAATGTTGTATTTTCATGAATGCTATTATTGATATTAGTGTTGTAATGTTATTGTTGTTAATGCTGTTATTGCTGTATTATTGTTTTTAGTTTCAATGAAGGGAAGAGTATACCGGTACTGTAGTTATTAATGTGTTTACGATTTGTGTACGAAAGAACTGAATTTCTTCCAAATTATTCGATTGTATTTAGGAACACAGGTTTGTAAAAATTATCCTGTATTTGGAAATGGTTTGTTTTTATCTGAGTTATTTATTGTCATCCGTGGCTGGTAAACTTAAGATAGTAAAGATATCTCAACTTCATTTAATCCATGGATTGTATCCGAGAGAAAGGAACATACTTTCAAGTTTATAGCCTTCTTGCTGTAGCCTATAGCAAGACAATTCGCGGATGTATACATTTCAAAGTTTGGCGAAATGTAATAATTATTTCGTTTCCATGGAATTTTATTAAGTTTGTGAGGTTATTTTAACATTCCAGTTTTTAAATGAATTTGATGACATTTTTCTATAATGCATCCTCATGAATATTATATTGTCTCTGGCAGTCATCTGCAACGGGGTTTTGAAGACAATTCATTGCAGTAAACATACTTCATCATTATGACACAGCTTTTTAGCATCATTTGTGTTCAACAAGAATTCTTCCAAATATGGCAGACAAAAAAAAAAAAAACGAAGTTAGGAAATGGTCATTTCAAAATGTAACTACAAAAATATTACGAATTTGTGTGGCTTACTGAATGTGAAAAGAGAATGGTACCAAATTTTTCAGACTTTCAAGGTGACGAAGACTTAAGGATTTACAACTAAATGTATGCGTGTTGTCAGAGACAAGTTGCCACCTAACTCATATAAAATGACAAAAGTTTTCAAACGCGAAAGTCTAAGCAATTATGATTTTCAACTTAATAATATAATGCTTTTTCTTTCTTTTAATAAATAGGCAAATATGCCACTATATGCACTGTTGGACATGCAGGAATTAGTAAGTCTGAAATTCCTCATAAAGTAGGCTATGGACATTTCTATTGCTACAGCTTTTGACAACTTAGTAATTATCATTGCTACTACCTTCATCATCATTACTAGTATCATCATTACCATCATTGTCATTATGGTAAGCACAATTAGCTGTCATTGCAGTAAACAGCCTTGTTATCGCCATCATTGCCATAATCATGACCACCACTGTCAGTGTTATCATGTACTGTTATGAATATAATCATTGATATTCTCGTCTTCCCGCATTGCCGTAATCATTTTTGGTTGACATTAGCCTTTTGCCCATCTGTCTTTCTCCATTGTCGTCTGTTGGCTGCTGACAGTCCGTGTTGCCATAGTCAGGCCCATATTTATGCATGGGTCACATGGGCCCAGGCCTAGAATGGCAATTTCGTAGGGGCAGCAAAATTTTGAGAAAAGAAAACATCGAGCTGAAAAGAAATTTTCATAGGCTACTGTGCCTGCTTTAGGTAGTAGCATGTGTTAAATTGTTGTCGCATACCACATTTTTTACAGTTTAGTTGCTAAATGTTCGAGATTTGCATAAGTTAGTTGGTGTGGGACGCAACATTTTTTGGATCCAAGGGCATAAATGCAGGATTGGCAATAGTTTTTATTATCATGGTCCTTGCTGCTATTGACTTAGGTGGCGTAGTTTTTTAAAATATTCTTTGTTGCCTTGTTGCCACGGTCTTTGTTGTCACAGCCATTAACTTCGTCATACTCGTCGTCATTTTTATCATAGCCATTGTCGTTACCCTAATCTGTATTATAATAACCACCATCATCATCGTCTTCGTCGTTGTCATAGCAGTCATCTATATCATCATTACAGCGCTGGCCTTTGTTACCATAGCAGTGGCACTAGTTACCAGATAAATGGTCTATGTAATGGAAGCAGGAATAGTAACATTGGTCTCCCTTACCTGGTGGTCTCTATCATCACAGTGGTGGCCTTGTAGCAATTGTCTCTGTAATCACAAGAGTGTCTGTTTTATCGCAGTGGTGGCCCCATAGAAATGGCCTCTTTTATTGCAGTGATGGTATCATAGTGATAGATGAAATTATTGGGGATCATCAGTGCGGTTTTAGGCGTAATAGATCGACTATTGATCAGATTTTTTGTATTCGACAGATAATGGAGAAAAAATGGGAGTATAAGGGTACAGTACATCAGTTATTCATAGATTTCAAAAAGGCATATGACTCGGTTAAGAGGGAAGTATTACATGATATTCTTATTGAATTTGGTATTCCCAAGAAACTAGTTCGATTAATTAAAATGTGTCTCAGTGAACCATACAGCAGAGTCCGTATAGGTCAGTTTCTATCTGATGCTTTTCCAATTCACTGCGGGCTAAAGCAAGGAGATGCACTATCACCTTTACTTTTTAACTTCGCTTTAGAATATGCCATTAGGAAAGTTCAGGATAACAGGCAGGGTTTGGAATTGAACGGGTTACATCAGCTTCTTGTCTATGCGGATGACGTGAATATGTTAGGAGAAAATCCACAAACGATTAGGGAAAACATGGGAATTTTACTGGAAGCAAGTAAAACGATCGGTTTGGAAGTAAATCCCGAAAAGACAAAGTATATGATTATGTCTTGTGACCAGAATATTGTATGAAATGGAAATATAAAAATTGGAGATTTATCCTTCGAAGGGGTGGAAAAATTCAAATATCTTGGAGCAACACTAACAAATATAAATGGCACTCGGGAGGAAATTAAATGCAGAATAAATGTGGGAAATGCGTGTTATTATTCGGTTGAGAAGCTTTTATCATCTAGTCTGCTGTCAAAAAATCTGAAAGTTAGAATTTATAAAACAGTTATATTACCGGTTGTTCTGTATGGTTGTGAAACTTGGACTCTCACTCTGAGAGAGGAACAGAGATTAAGGGTGTTTGAGAATAAGGTGCTTAGGAAAATATTTGGGGCTAAGTGGGATGAAGTTACAGGAGAATGGAGAAAGTTACACAATGCAGAACTGCACGCATTGTATTCTTCACCTGACATAATTAGGAACACTAAATCCAGACATTTGAGATGGGCAGGGCATGTAGCACGTATGGGCAAATCCAGAAATGCATATAGAGTGTTAGTTGGGAGACCAGAGGGAAAGAGACCTTTGGGGAGGCCGAGACGTAAATGGGAAGATAATATTAAAATGGATTTGAGGGAGGTGGGATATGATGATAGAGACTGGATTAATCTTGCACAGGATAGGGACCGCTGGCGGGCTTATGTGAGGGCGGCAATGAACCTTCGGGTTCCTTAAAAGCCATTTGTAAGTAAGTAAGATATCATAGTGATGGCTTCTGTTATCACAGTAGTTGGCTTTGTTACACTGTAGTGGTGGCCTCTTATCGCAGCAGTGTCCTTGTAGCGGTTGTCTTTTGATATTGTAGTGGTGGTTTCCATTTCTAGTTCCTCTACTTATGCTCTCTTGTTACCATCTTTGTCATCTTCAATGTCATAGCCGTTGTTTTTGTCATCATAAAGCAATCTTCTTTAGCTGTTTTTTGTCTGTGTTATCATAGCCATTCTTTCGACTCCGTTAGTAAAACAATGTTGGCATCATTACCGCTGTCATCACCATCAGATGATCACTTTAGTCACCACCATTGTCACCGTGATTGGCGTTGCTATTGCCACTACCATTATTGTTTCTGCTGTCATGGCTGCTATACGCCACTAAAATCATTACCACTACTCCATTATACATAATCATAACCTTCAACACCGTGGCACCATTACTGTGAACGACTTGACATTATCATCATCGTATTGCTTGTCATTGTAATGATAATGCTATAACTCGACCGAGGTGAGTGGAGATGCGGGCGTAATGTGAACTATTGCGATGTCACTATACGAACGCAGGAGAAGTACAAGTGACGCTCTGGGCTGCAGGACTCCACTGGCCTTGGTCGAGTAATACCACAGTCTAGTATATACAGTCACGAAGCTTGAGTTGTGAGGGAATTAGGAACAAGAGATTGTACAGGTACTATTTTGCATTGTCTGTGATGAGGTAATAGTAGCGGTCCTAGTGGTTAGCAACTACCTATGGATGCATATTTACTACGTATTGAGCTTTGTGACTGTATATACTAGACTGTGGTAATACTATGATAGCATTAGCAACAGTAGTGTTTTTGATGATAAATACCACTCATTATTATTATTATTATTATTATTATTATTATTATTATTATTGTTATTATTATTATTATTATTGTTATTATTGTTATTGTTATTGTTGTTGTTGTTGTTGTTGTGGTTGTTATTATTATTGTTGTTATTGTTATGTTATTATTGTTGTTATTATTATTATTATTATTATTATTATTATTATTATTATTATTATTATTATTATTATTATTAAAAGACTATGATAATCATGATTATAATAATGACAGTGATTATGGTTAGGACGATGGTGATATCAAGTTGGTGGTAGTAATAATGATGATTGAGATGATATTGACTGCGTTAATTTTTGTTGTTGTGGTAGCTGTTGTGATGAAAACAGTGGTGCCAACGATAACAACAGTTTTGGCTGTAGTGGTGCTGGTGAAATAATTGCTGTTGCTATTGTACTTGTTACAGCTGTAGTTGTAGCAGTAAGCAGTACAAATATCTTACAAATGATTTTGCTCTTACATAATGTAGTATTACTTATTTTAATTACTTGTTAATTATTATTTAGATTTTCAGTAACATCATTATGCCTAAAATCATTGCTTCAGTTACCGTACTGTATGTACTCACATAGTTTTCACTGATGTAGTTTTTTTGCTACGTATTTATGAAGTATGTTTTGTAAAAGTAACTTGAACAATTTTTGTATGTCACATTCTGTTTTTTACAAATATCTGTTGGCTGAATCACTGTTGCTTGATACTGTATTCATGAAATTTTGAATGGTACAAATGTGTGATTAGTAGTCGTGAAATGATAATATATTTTTACAAAGAGTAACAGCTATTTCTTACCAATTCATACACTGGAATCTTATGAGTCACTGTTCTTAACATAGTGCTTAAATTGAATTGGCTGATAATTACTGCAATGTCCATCATGCAGGCCATCCCCTTCATGGATTGAACTCTTACTATCATTTAACGACAAAATGACTTTGTTTGTTGACTACGAAGTTACTGCTACTACATGGAAGAAAAGACAGACTAATAATTAATTTTCTGAAATAGGAGCATGCATATAGCTTTAATTTTCATGAATATATTTAAATTAATTTTTTGCAGCACTATTTCTGTAGCTGTTTATTAAATAGAATGAAAACATGTAAGCTGTATCTGAACTTAGAAACTTATATAACTAATTACTTAGTTATACTGGGTGTTCATTTCAAAGTGTGTCATGACGTCACTGTTGTGAGTCAGCGATTTGAAGCGAGTTTCAGCTTTTATGTCAGAGAAGTTGTCTATATTCAAGGCGTTCAATCTGAACTTGAGAATGTGTACGGTATAACTTGAACGTCGTAGCAACAGATGGCGGTCTGTATGGTCTGTGTGCTACCATAACCTCTTTCGAACTGTGTTTTGCGCGGCCAAGTCGTGCGCAGGGTTTTTGTTATCATCAGTTGCGTATGGCAACATTCCACAATACAAATCAAATGCTCCATGTCCATGTTGATCGTCGAAGTTAATGTCAACAAATACGTAAGTAATCGAATTAACCCTCTCCCCATATCCCGACAGTAAGAAAAAACTCACCTCAGTACATGTTTCGAAACAGTTCACATTCCTGCCACTACTGGCGTTACCGTACGTATCGGTAAGTACTCTTCAGAATGAACGCCATACTTGCTAGGCAACTTCTCTTGCAGATAAGTAATACACCTCTGCGAAAGTGTAGGAAGATTGAATTCTCTAGGCTCATTGACTAGCCACGTGACGGCATACAGCGAGCCATGACACACTTTGAACTGAACACCCAGTAGAGTTGATAATAGTTCCTTCGAATGAAATGTAGACTCAGATTTCAATGCATTTTTTCAAAACATGTAAGTATATACATACACTATATACGTGCCATAGAATCAGATAGGTCTAGAAATAGCCCCCTCCAACATTAAAGTAATGGTCCCAAAAGTGTACTAGTCTTTTGATACCAGCTGCAAAGGAGCTCGCTGGTTGCTTTGAAGACACTGTTCCATGGCATCTTTCACTTCCTGATTGGAGTTGAACCTAAATTCTTCAAACACCTCTTCATTGGTCAAAGAATGGAATTCACAGTATGAGAAATTGGGACTGTAAGACGAGTGTTCCAGTGTCTCCCATCTGAATTGTTGCAGTGTGTGACCATGGCATTAGCAACATCAGGTATAGCGTTGTCATGAAGAACAACTCCCTGAGATGAGTTTCCTTGATGCTTGGTCCTCATAGCTCCAACAGATAGGAATTGAGTCACATCCTGTTGTGCGTGCCTGGATGTAAACATGCGCAACCTTTTTTCACTTTCTGTGCTTCTGTTCTTACCACACATATCAAGGACACTGACACTAACACAGCTATACACCAGTATCAACCTGTACAGTGGCGCTATGACCTTTCACAATTTGACAATGTTGCCACGCCAGCTTATGTTTCATTTGAAGGAACGAGATGTTTATTTGAGTAATAAGAATGAAAGTAAATTCCTGGATGCATTTTTTTACATGATTTAGTTGTATTTTAATACATTACAACATTTTGATAATTTTAGCGTAAGTAGTACCTCCATTATGTTGACCTGAAAGCAATAACAAACCTAAGAGTAATTTCATTTTGTATGATTTTTCCGATAAGCAAGTAGTAACAATATATTAAATTGAAATGAGCCGTGTATGCTTATCTAGTTTTATATAAATTGATTATAACATGAACGTTTTCGGCACTGATGTGCCATTTTCAAATGTATGAAAGTTTGCCTAATTACATATTCAAATAGATCCACATGGACTGTGTGAGTGAGACATATAATGTATACCCTTGATTATTTGAACATAACATGAGAAACAATTTTATATAGACTATTACACTCTTACTACATCATACTACTTTTTACCAATAAAACAGTACGAAAGGACTTATTTCAACCAATCTTGGCTGCTTATCGCACAATTTTATCGCGTCCCTAGCATTTGTTTAATTTTATCGCGTCCCTAGCATTTGTTTCTTTCTTTGCCAACATTTGAAACTGCGCTGGTCTGGACGTCAAAAAAAATATATATATATGTATACTACATCTCGCCAAAATGTAAAAAAAAAAAAAAAAAAAAAAAAAAAAAAATTGTACAACATTGTAAAAATTGTAGAAAATTACTAAATTGTAAAACTATAAAAATTTGTAAAAATTGTAATTGTAATAATGTAAAATGTTGACATGTTCCACATCTTAAAGCTTCATTGCTCATGTAAGATCTATGGAATAAAATAAATGAATGAATGAATGAATGAATGAATGAATGAATAAAATTACAAACCACTCCAGTTGATGCACAGCAGTTTCAAATATGACTCGCATTGGCATTCAAGAACAAGAATTAATAAAAATCACTGATCATACCTATGCATCTTCTGAAATCCGATTTACAAATAAATGAAGAGCACCATTCGGAAATCCTGAATAAGTTGAATACGCCATGTAGGCCTAAATCAACAAGTTCCACTTCTATTACACACACGTCCAATATAACATCAATTGGACCACCAACCACATTCAAATTTGAAAATTGTACATTCAATAATTATTCCTTTTAAAATTATTCATGTTTATTTTTTATGTCATCGTCGTTAATTAAAACTTTTCTAACACTTGTGTACAGTATATTAGTTAGGTTATGTTATAGCTTCTGCTATATGATATTATGGATAGTCACGTATCAGAGATTGTTTAATATTAAGATTTATTGAAAATCATCTGTCAAGTGACGTTGATTACTGGGATTCGGATAATTGAAGTGGAATCCAACTGTTTTAATAATAAAAATGAAACTGAATCAACAAAGCCTTCTTGACTAGTAACATTGTCATCGTGTATATAGATCTAGAACTTCTCGACGCGAAGGCATTGCTCACTACTGCATTCTAGCATACATCTAGCGTAATATTTGTAATGTTGAGATGGTGCAATAATACATTTGAAGACAGTATTTTCGTAAGTCAATTAATGTTTTATTGTATTGGAGTACTTCGTTACCTACTTCTAATCTTTATATACTTTCTTCTAATCGTGTAATAGTCAATTAAATCCCACTCGAGTTTTGATTTTCTCTAGATAAATCAAAACGTCTGGTGAGATTACTGTTGATAATTAAAAACACTCATTATTACTAACAATAAAACCTATTAACTAATTGGTCTTCTACTATATTGTCCATATCTTGTAGAACACTATGGTTAGCTTGGACGTTATTCTGTCAAATTCAAGAACCTTGGTGTAACAACAAAGCATAAGACAGGTCAATAATGATTTTAACATTTTAACATTTTACATCATGTGCAATTTAATAATATTTTAACAACTGAATAACTGAATTTGACAGAATAACGTCAAGCTAACCATAGTGTTCTAAAAGATATGGACAATATAGTAGAAGACCAATTAGTTAATAGGTTTTATTGTTAGTAATAATGAGTGTTTTGAATTATCTATATAAAATTGTTTCTCATGTTATGTTCAAATAATCAAGGGTATACATTATATGTCTCACTCACACAGTCCATGTGGATCTATTTGAATATGTAATTAGGCAAACTTTCATACAGTTGAAAATGGCACATCAGTGCCGAAAACGTTCATGTTATAGTTAATTTATATAAAACTAGATAAGCATAGATGGCTCATTTCAATTTAATATATTATTAAAACCTAAGAGTGCCTAATTCTTGAAGATAACAAGCACCGTCTCTTATTTTGCTGTCAGCATACTCTTGCAGATTGTTAGGTGTTGTATTGGTAGAGCCTAAAGGAAATTACGATCTGGATAGATTTTATGTAGCACCTATCAAACTGCAGAGCAATCAGGCAGGTTCTTCTCTTTGCTTTGACTTTTATCAGTTGAATCAATCAAAGTGTAATGCTACCCGTACCCCATCCACTACTTTCAGTGTCAACATTATTGAAACAAGGGTTCTACCTCTCTCAAACATTAGTAAATTCGTTTTCGTGAGGTGATCGCACGGCACCTTGAATTTCTTCCAGGTTTTTAATGTATTTTGTTTTGTTTCTAGACTGCAGAAGTATCTCCCGAACAGACTAGCAACTGTAGGTCGTGTGGAAAGCAAGTGTTCCAAATGGAACAGGTGAAGGCAGAACGAGCTGTTTGGCATAAAAATTGCTTTCGGTGCAAGGAATGCAACAAGCAGCTCACGTGAGTAGCATTGAAACAGTTTATTTTTTGGAATTGCTACACATCCTGTATTCAGTAGGAATTTCCTATCTAAGTCTTGGGATATTGGTCGTGAAACATTTTATTTTTAGATTAGGATGTCTGTCATAAGGTGAAAGGTTAACTTCATATATTACACACGTCATTTCCACAAATATGAGATTGGACCTACTTTGTGAGACAGAATAAGGGACAGGAACATGCAAACACTCTTTATCGTGTAACTAACCTAATTAATCCAAAGAAAATATAAATTAATTTGAATTACATCACACATATTTTCATATTATGGATTCATGTGGGGGATAAAATTTAATATTTTTTGTCACTTTCTATATTTTTTGAAAAAAGTTCTTATTTATTGTAACATGAATGAAGGAATACTTGCAAAACATAGAAAAATTAATTTAAATAAGAAGTTCTGTGTAATTAAATCAGATGTTTGCTTCTAGCAGAAGTAAATTTGAAACTGATAAACTTAACCTGGAGACTTGCTAATTTCGTAAACTTTGATATATTATTGTATTCGTCAGGAGTGTATGCAAGGGGAGGGGTTACCAGGTTTGAGCCCACCCCTTGAACTTAAAAAGAAATTACATATTTACATTTAAGTATTCTTTTATCTTGTGTACATAGAAACGAAGTAGTGCAGCCAAGTTCGATGATATCACTCCTTAGGACCAGCTCACCTAACAAGTGAACTCTACTGAGCCAAGCCCTGTCAATCAGGAGGCCCTTGCCCTTATGGGATCTAGCAGGCTAAATTTATTTATTTATTTATTTATTATTATTCTTTTATCTATAATCGTTTTCCCTTATCTAATTTTATACTGTCAGAGTAATAAAATGCACATGGACATAAGACGTAGTCCTCATACCCCTCCTTTAATATAACACCTGTGCTTGGTGTTATGGCACGTTCAAATTGTAACAATGCTATTTTTATTATAGAGAGCCCTAGCACCTGGTACCGACCTTATAATAAAATGAAGCCAATACAGTATGAAATCTAACTTGTGAAACATATTTAAAAGGTTGTTTTGACAGTTCTGCAATGCAGATGTTAAATATTGTGCATTGTCGAGTTTAAACTCAATTTAAGAGTGATATTCACCCATTCGTTAGTTTGAGTTCTGATTTGATTGTGAAACGTTCGTTTAGCATTTTGTGCATTTGAGAGTTCATATTTTTAATATAAATAAATATACCGTAACTTAATAATAATAATAATAATAATAATAATAATAATAATAATAATAATAATAATCCGTGGCGCTACAGCCCGTGAAGGGCCTACTAGACCGACCAGCCGGCTGCTGGCCTCACGCCCACATGCCGAAGCAGAGGTGGACGATCATCCAACCAGAATGGAGGTATCGTGTGGTTAGCACGATGATCCCCCCAGCCGTTATAGCTGGTATTCGCAACCGGATTTCGCTACCTATCGTAGCTCCCCAAGTGCATCACGATGCTGGGTGGGCACCGGTCCCATACACTGGCCGAAATTTCATGAGAAAATTTCTTCCCCCATGAGGACTCGAACCAGCGTGCATTCCGTAACGCGAGTCCTAGGCGGGATGCCTTAGACCGTGACGCCACGGCGCGGGACAATAATAATAATAATAATAATAATAATAATAATACACAACATTAAAATACCGGTACTGATAATGTATTCTTGGTATTCTTGAACAAGAGACACGGGACACTTATCTTAGGTACAGGACTGTCCCTTAAAATGAACAGCTTGTTTGTAAAAAATAAAATGCTTCCACTCCTTGTTTTCTACAGATGAATATTAGCCAAAACTGTAATAATTATGCGAAGAGAAGCAGTTAATCTCAATTTGCCTCTTGTTTCTTGTAAGGAAAGTACCGATAGTGAGAAAATAATAAATACTAACGGTTGCTGTGAATGGCCACAAGATTGTGTTCGGTTTTGTATCTGTTTCAGCGTTGACATCTACAGCAGTCACGAAGGTCAGCTCTACTGCAAACCTCACTTTAGAGAACTCTTCAAACCTAAAGCTGTTGTGGACGAAGATATTGAACCACGTAAGCACATTCAGAACTCAGACATTTACCTCATTCATTAATCTATACTTTACATTGATGAATAATTTCTGGTACTCAAATTTAACATTTTAATGAAAAATTTCTGGTGTTTAAATTTAACAATTAGCATTTAGGACCAGAGTCTTCACATATGTCAAGCTACAACGTTTTTATTGTATGACTAATTGAGATATTAAAAAAAAAAGTTTTTTTTTTTTTTTTGTAATTCAAGAATCATTGGGGTCGAGTAGATTATTAGACCTTTTAATATTACACAAGTTTTCGAATTGGTCAGAGTACTCTGGACAGGGATCTGACATCAGTGAAGTGCCTAAGTCCCTTACTGCCGTAGGCCTATAGTGCTGAGTTGGGCAGAAAAAAATATAATATTGCAGTATTAGAAGTTCACCAAATTAAATGACAACTAAGAATGAATGTAATCTTCATCTTACGATGTTTGGTGACGTATACATGTCCGTTGATGTGACATATTAATGAATTTAAATACTATTATAGTCACAATCATGCCATGGTATGAAAGAAAAATTTCACAACCTCGAGCGGGAATCGAACCTGCGACTTCCTGTTCCCCGGTCAGGCGCTCTACCACTGAGCTATCGAGTTCGTCTCACGCCAGTGGTAGAGCGCCTGACCGGAGAACAGGAAGTCGCAGGTTCGATTCCCGCTCGAAGTTGTGAAATTTTTCTTTCATACCATGGCATGATTGTGACTATAATAGTATTTAAATTCATTAATATGTCACATCAACGGACGTGTATATGTCACCAAACATCGTAAGATGAAGATTACATTTGTAAAAGTTTCTTTCAACCCATAAGCAGTGCTGACTAGATCAGACGCTATGGACAGTACTCTATAACAGAGTCGCCAGTATGAAAGGATAATTCCAAGCCTTTGGCATGAGACGAACTCGATAGCTCAGTGGTAGAGCGCCTGACTGGAGAACAGGAAGTCGCAGGTTCGATTCCCGCTCGAGGTTGTGAAATTTTTCTTTCATACCATGGCATGATTGTGACTATAATAGTATTTAAATTCATTCAATAAGAATGAATTAGTAGAATCAGGTTTATTGACTTCAGGTTCAAAATTTTAAGAAGAGTGAATAACCTTAATGTACGTGTATTTGTACATACATGATTTGAAATGAAGACAAGTATATTTTGATAATATTTGGCTTTCAGACTGATGGTCGGAGTAGGTATTTCAATATTTATGGATTATTAGTTGCTGTTAAAAATCCCGAGTTCCTTAGTTTTGAAATAGTGGACTTACATTTTTTGACGAAATTTAATAATTGCTACTATATTACCATTAATAATATGGGATACACTTGACAATTACGTCTCCACTCTTAATCTAAATGCATTAATCATATATACCATATGTACCTCCTTATTTCTATAGAAAAGTTGTTATTATTGCACTTATTTAGGGAGCAGGAAGAATGGGTTGAATAGCTTTAGACTACTGGTAACTATTAACGAAATTCTTGGAAAAATATTGTTGTACAAAAATAAGATTCAATATTAAACATAACATATTTATTCTACATAAGAATAAAGCCACGCACAGAATATATTTCAGAGTTATAAATGTAGGCTAATCAGGTCAGTGTCATGTTCAAATAAAACTATAAAATACATAAAACTCGGTAAAAAATAACATATTCAAAATTAAACAAATTATACTTATTAGCTTAGTATAGGACACAACTAATCATGTATTCTATTCAAAATTGATATAATTTAAGATCTGTCTTATGTCTGTTTATCAGAAACTCGAAATATTTGTTTTGTTTCATTGTTTTTCAATGCAACTTAAATTTATATTATTTTCATGTTAATTTGTACCTAACTTGCAGTCAGAATTATAACTACTATATGGGTAGAAAGTGATATTTTGACTTCTGTTGATAATTGTTTGACGAACAATTTTACTATTATTTACTTTTAGATTTAGAGACATTTACACTTCAAGTGACAATGGAATAAATTTGAGTTCAAATTGTGGACTAACACTAAAGGGAATAGAACTATTGTAATTAATTGTAATTGAAATTTGTGCACTGTTTTATAGAAAATATAAACAAGTGTTTGATAGAAGATTAAAAAAATAGAATTTAGAATTGTGTTTGTCTTATTACTGCATCGAGTTTCTGCCATATTGAAATTTGAGTGTACTTGTTGTAGAGCCAAACTTGGAGTGTCTCATTATGATCGTGAACAATTACATCTTTGAATTCATTCATAGGTTGCGAAGTTTAGCAATGAAAGCTTTGTGTAAATGTCTTAAACATTCTTTTAGTTTGACGGTATAACTTACTTACGAGTCTGGATTCTGTACCTTATAGCCCGGCTACGAAAACCAGAATTGATCATCCGTGAAAATCAACCAATTGAATTGCCTCCAGAAGTAGTAAGAGGTATGAGTTTTGACCTACAGTCACTCACAGTGCATGACATTGTACTTACTAATGAACTAACACCTCCTTGTGTGTTAACACGACAGCAGATTCATGTAATCACTGTGGAAACAGACAGATTATCTGTGAATGGGAAGGGTTAGATTAGTTATTGATTTAACAGAAGTGAATTGTTTTTAGAAGTTTGTATTGTTGATCCTCTTTTGATAAAGTTAATCGGAATAAATTACTTCATATTTTGGCAGATGATCAAGTACCTCAACAGATTATACAAAATATTTACAATATATATAAAACAACCATCATAGCAATTCGAAGCAACAATAAACTTTCACAATGGCGACCTATTTATAGTGGAGTACGACAAGGCTGTGGCCTTTCACCACTTCTGTTTATTATATATATAAATAGAATCATTCAAGATTGGCGACAGACACGCCATGGATTTATTCCAATTAATCGAAATTTGCAGCTTGATGCTTTACTTTTCGCTGATGATTTAGTTCTCATGGCATCAACTGAAGATGATTTACAATATTCAGTACACAATTTAAATATGGTCAGTGAAAAATATAACATGGAAATTAATATTGAAAAATCGAAAATCATGTCACTTTGTGTGAAATTCCCTGTACCAAGCAAAATCTGTTTGAATAATAAAATAATAGAAAGAGTAAATGCCTTCACTTATCTTGGCTATACACTATCACCTTGTGATGAAGTAGATATTGCTGAAAAAATATGTAAATATAATAAAACAATGGGGATCATTAATAAAATCATGAAACCTTCACTAGTACAAAGAGACACAAGAATAGGCTTGTATAAAACCTTAGCACAGCCAGTATTAAGCTATGGTAGCGAAGCGTGGACTGTGAAGAATAAATATGTCAGTAGAATAACAGCAAGTGAGATGAGGTTTATGAAAGCAACAGCTGGATATACTCGCTGGGATCATAAAAAAAAATGAGGACATAATGCAAAAACTTCAAATAGAACCCATTATGCAGTTCATCAGCAAATATCAACTTCAGTGGAAGGGTCATCTCGAACGAATGAATCGATGCAGAATTCCAGAAGCACTGTTTCATTACCGTCCATATGGCAAAAGATCTCTAGGCCGTCCAAAGAAGAGATGGAATGAAAATTCTAGTTTGAGACCGTAACAGGCCACTTGGCCTCATACTTGTTAGGAGGAAGATGATGAATGATGATGATGATGATGATGATGATGATGATTTGTTGATCCTGTAATGCCAGTACCGGTAGCTATTAGTAGGATGAACTGTCTGAAGTAGGGAAGAAGAAATGACTTTCACACGTGGCCTGCTCGAGAGATGTTACTGGAAATCAGAAAATATGTTGATCATGAAAAATTGTGTCGCAGTTAGGTGCTGCTTATTAAATTGCTATGAAATTAATTCATTTAGTTGCGCTAAATATTAACGAAGAATTTATAAGTGGTTTCTTTTGAGCTTTGCAGTGGTTCTCCAGGTTAGACAGTGGAGTAGTTTCAAAAGGCTTAATCCAAAATGTGTTGGCAAATGACGAGTCAAACCTAAAGAACTGGCGCTGTTGCCATCTCTTCGCACTACAGTTCGCAAGCAGATTGCCAGCTACCACAGATCACGTGTTTGAATATCATGGCACTGCATATTATGTCCAGTGACAGAAGCCTTTAAAAAAGACGAACCAAATTCAATTGCAGTGTCTCTTGATAACCACTTAAACAGTAACTTGTGCATGTAGACCTAATACTTTCGGCTTCTTTAGGTACTATTAGATAAAGACTGGAAGATTTAAACTTCGTAATGTTGTAAACATGCAAAACACGTTTTCTCAACTGCAATGTGCACCACGCCTACCGTACCCAAATATAGTAGATGCCATTTTTATCTTACAGTGCAGTCTTAGTAATGAGACGATGTTGCTTGATACTGAGTTTTAAACTTGTTCATACAGACACTGTTATAGGTCACTTATCACAATATTCCAAAACAAAAATGACCTACCAAGTAAGATGGCTCGGTGATAAAACACTGTATTCGCATTCAGAAGATACCAAGTTCAGATGCTGGGGTTGGCGAAAATAATTATGTTTTTTGTGATTTCCTTGATCCCACCCCCAATGCAAGTGAAGATAAAATACTGATCTGCGAGACTTGAATTCATAATTGTACAGTTGCTGGTAGATGATGACAAAATGGAAACTCAGTGCATCAGTAATGTAGGCAGACAGTCGTGTTATGACATCGGAGTGAAAGTATTAATTTCTGCAACACACTTCTGTCTCCCATTGATAATTTGAATATGAATTTCAAAGTCATATACAGTGATGGACTCAAGGAAGGGACACAGTGAGATTTGTTAGAGATGAGACCTCTATTTCTTATTCACACTGAATAAATTTTGGCTTTATTTACACTCCCTAAAAAATTTGAGATGCATGGCTAGATGAAATGTGGTTGTGAAGTGAACCTGTTAATTCATGTTCTGTACATAACTAAGAATCTTGCTTGGTATGTACCTAGGTCTAAATTAAGTGCTATATAATGCTCTCTAATGCTAATTTGCATGATGAAAGCAAATGAATATTATCATGAAAATCAGTGGCGAAGTTAAGGTGTAAATACTGGGTAGGTTGAAAAAATTTGCCTACCTTGTATCTTTTTGTACAGCAGGCATTTATCGGCTTTTCTATCAAAATTTTTGTGACACAGATCCCACAACAAGATGATGATCACTCATTTTCACCCCCAAACAGAATACAGGTAGAACAATATAACTTATTTGTCTCGGAGCACCCTGTTAGCCAAAGATATTTCTTATACAGTAAAACCCCGATAAGACGCTGTTCAAGGGACCGGGTATAAACCGCGTATTAACCGGGACCGCGTATTAGGCGGATATACTAATTTTGGCTTATATACAGTATATATAAGTATTTTTCTTTATTGAAATACATGATTCATGAAAGGTAATACAGTATTACTCCATTATGTAATTACTGTACTCTGCATCAAAGACATTTACATTATGTACTGTACTTAATTCTTTCGGGGAAAAAAAAAAAAAAAAACATTTATAGTTGTTTGCCGTGTGCGTGTTCTCCAAGTCCTCATGTTTACCACACTTGAGTTTCTGCGATTACATCCTCCCGACATTGCAGCTGTAGTGATTGAGTCGCGATTTTTTGTTATTGTTCTTAATGTCGATGATGGGATTCCTAATGCATCAGAGAGTTGTTTCTGAGTAAGAGTACTGTTCTCATTGTACTTTCGTAAGATATCCAAATTTCCGACACAGAAAGGGCTTTTCGTTTAACACTCATTGTAATCACATTCACAGACACTTCAATACACTAAAGGACAACAAACTGCCCAGCAAAAATTTCCAGAATATTATTATGGCCGAGTGAAGAATGTTGTTTGAGAGAGAGGGTTAGCAAGAGGGTGAGGTATTGTAACTGTATGTAGGGTTTAACCACGCAGATAAGGAGTCGAATAAGAGAGCATAACAAGAGGGTGGGGTATACTAAGATATGAAGTATGAAGGTTTAAATGCGCAGGTAAAGGGTCGAATACCAATACTTTTCAGGTTAATGGCACCAGTGAGCTCAATGACCAAGATGTTTCATTGCTGTTACAGTACATTGCTGAAAATTACATCGAAAATATTCCACAAAAACACCGTATTATGCGGGACTTGAGCACAACACAGGGTATTTTATAAAGGCGTTATATATGAAATGTGCAGGACCGGACAAAAAAAGCATATTACACAGGACAGTGTAACAAGCGGGCGCGTCTTATCGAGGTTTACTGTACCGTGAAAATTGAAAATTCCTATTTTGTTTTTCTCCAACCACTATTTTAATATGTAAATGTGGTGTCAATCTCCTGTCTTTGTAAGCATATTTTGATTCATACTTCCAACTTGGAAAATGGTTTCTCTTTTAATTCTATGAATAATGACCTCAGTGTTCTCTCAGTATGAGCCTGGGAAGAATATTAGACGCTGTTTAACAACGAAACTCTTAGTAAGTTACTCGAGGAGATGGGAAGGGGAATTAGATGATACGGGATTAAATGAAGTGTAATTATAATTTTCTTGATTTTACTGAAATATGATGTTTATTTCGCTGTAGATTTATGCTAATCATATGTCGTTTGTTCTCAGCCTCTGATAAGCCCGACTTGGGTCTGGAAGAACTGACTGCTCTGAATGTGAAATCTCGGTACCAAGTGTTTGAGAAGACTGACACACCTGGTGCTGAAGTGGAGCGCTCCCCAAGCTCTGTCAGTGTGAAGCGATCTCCAAGTATTCTCAGCAAATTGGCAAAGTAAGAATCATTCACCTTGCCATGACTGTTGAAGTCGTGAGAAGCACTGTACTTTCACAGTCTTAATTTGTTACTTTATTTTAATAGCAGAAGGGCCATTTCATTGTCATGGGTAGGACATTTCTGCTCATATGACAAATATTTAATTCAGTAGGAACAAAAACGTAAAAAACCACTAAATGATGTCCACTCTTGACATTAAAATCTTCCATCATTTATAAATTTTAAATAAATATTTGCCTGAGTTTTGATATTATTCAGTTTTGAAATCTTGTCACAGGCGGGACCAAAAATGGACATCAAGCATGACATTGTATGAAGTTTTATTAAAGTTGTGTGAAGTGCTTGGTAAAAGAAATTCAAAACACTTCCAGACCGATACAAGAGGAGTTGTACTTTACCATGATCTGCATAAAATGAGAATAATTACATTTACATGCAAAATATAAATTATTAATCGTTGTCACAGGTGGGACAGTCAAATTTCACAGCTGGGACATAGTGTGAATTATTCAATTTATCCTCTCTCACTTATGTCCAGAGGTCCACTGAACTCATAGAAATGTAATTTCTCACATAGCTATTTCATTACTTGTTGGTGAAGGACGCACACAATTTGTTTATATGTAAATAATTTGACACATCAGATTCATCAATCCTTAAAACTTTGCATGATTCATCAACAGTTCGCATGCACATTATTTTCACATCACCCTACTCATCTACATTACTTTGGTAGATGGCTGCATACTTATGCTTTGATATAGTCTTTGTCAGTAGCGGCTGGTGGTCAAAACAATGAGTGTGCTACAATCTCTATATCGGCCTACTGTATACACTTATATGTATTTATCTTAATTTGAGACTGCCTAGTGACGAAATATGGAGTTCCTTCCTATTGCAGAACTTGTCAATTACTCTGGTGTTAAACGTTAAACCCTCCATCCTGGACATTATACTCTTTTCTATTGACAGTATTGCAAGAGCAGTGAGGCGATCCTGGGACATAGTGTTCCTTAAAAACGTTTTTATGCGTTTCAAGCAAGAAAAACATCTTTCTGGCTTAGCAGTGGTCATTGGTAATGTAACCAAAATATTTAACAACTTCGTTACTTCACAGAATGGATCCCGTGAATTGTTGGAGGCTATGTATTGTAACAATTGAACAGCTCCACTTATATTTCGGAAGTCGAGTCTTCTGTATAGAACTCCAAGTTGTGTCTTTAACATTCTTTTGTTCAGTACAGTATAGATGTTGACAGCAACTTCAAGTTCGCGTTCAGGAAAATTATGCAAAAAATTGTCAAAAAATTCGCTGTTTAACAATTTTGTTGCGTCTAGGTAGCTTAAAGACTAGATACGATGAGTAGTTTTCTGAATTATACGGTCACATACTTCCTTGGCTTCAATTTTCGAATTCCATTTTCCGTGCTTGCTGACTGATTCGTGAGGAACCACAAAAATCTGGTAGATGGCAGCAGCAGTCGAACATTTGAATTACCAAATATATTGTACATAGTTCCGAGTTCTTCCACAAACAAGCTTTCTTTCGTTATGCTTTACTTTTGCAATCTCCAAGCTGTGTTGTGCTGAAGCTGACTACAGCACTTCTCCGTGTAAAAATAGCCAATCAGAGCAGTTATTTCAGCTTCGCACATGCGCATTAACTGTCTACATTCTAATGTAGAGTTTTGAATAGCACAACGAACCCCCTGAGGCACCAAAGAGTGAAGAGCAAAGACTAAACACTCTATAACGCGTCATGAACATAACCACGGGAAATTGTCAAATGGCATTAAATACTATGGTATTGCAAATACTTTATTTGAGCAAAAATTATCATTGTGCTGTAGCACTGTAGCACATAAGGACGGGCTGCCCCTGGTCTTTGTAGTGTCACTATTAAATTACACTAGCACAAATGATCCTGCTTTAATTTCATGAGTTGCTAATGCTGTTGTTTCTGCACTATGTTCTTTCAGTTTCCTCCAATCGTCATGTTCACATTTATTGTCAGCATCAGACTCAGATAGGGCTTAAATACCTCGTATTTCACTAGTTCTAATAGATACGTAAAACCAATAATCAAGTTGCCAGAATCATAGCCCTTGAAATAAAGCTTTGACTACAGTAAGGTCAGTCATGCACTGTTATTTTCTAAATCACACCAAACAATCTCTAAAAGTTCTATACTATTAGAAGCAAAAAGCGGGACTTTCTTGTTGAGGCAACTACAAAGAAGTTAAAACAAATTACCGGCGTTTGACTATTCTGTAGTAAACTATTCTCTTGTCAGTTTTAGAATGATCAGATATCTTTGATACCAGGGTCTTGCCAATTGATATGATCTTGGGCATAAAACTCCTGAACTTCAGTAACAATATCTTCATATATTGAGCGAATATATTTTCTTGCCCCTCTTTTTTGTCAGTATTAGGTATAGATTTCAACATAAGCTTCTTTACAACACCAAATCTTTCGCTCAGAATGTGAGAAAGAACTTTCTTAACTCTACTATATAAGTGCCTGGGGAGTCCTATATGGCCCTAATTTGGAACATAAACGGACTTGTTTTTGTTTGTTTTCACTATTATCCTTCATATTTTGCTGGTACAGTATTTTTATTTTTCTTTTCAGCTTCTTTACACGTTTCCTTTAAATGCACTGCTCGATTGTCTTACTTTTCTTCTCATTTTTTATGCCGTCGTTTGTTCTTCTCCCTTTCTCTTTCTTCACGATTTCCACACTTCTTTTTATCTTTTGTGAGTAAGTTCTGCATTATGTCAGCAGATGTCGTTTTACCCATGTTTAGAAAGGGATGTCTCCATAAAATTTGTCACGAGTGGGACACATGATAATTATCATAATCTCGGTAACCTCTTTGTGTACCAATCTGAAACACTGGATTCGTAATGTTAATGGGAACTTGTTTACTTATACACAACTTCAACTTTAACCTCCTGTTCTCCTTTTCTAGAAACAGTCTTTTCAAGTTATTTTGTCACTGATGGGACATTGAAACAAGCACTATAATATGCACTAATTTTAGGTAATGTGCCTACCTTTCACAACCAAATATTATTGCGGTTGCAGCATTGGACAATCTTCTTTCATTCAGCACAGTAAAATGGCAAACAAATGGAATGGGGAGCTTTATACTAACGTACAATTCAAAATCTAGTTCAGACCTGCAAGTTTACACTTACTTACTTACTGGCTTTTAAGGAACCCGGAGGTTCATTGCCGCCCTCACATAAGCCCGCCATTGGTCCCTATCCTGAGCAAGATTAATCCAGTCTCTATCATCATATCCCACCTCCCTCAAATCCATTTTAATATTATCTTCCCATCTACGTCTCGGCCTTCCCAAAGGTCTTTTTCCCTCCAGCCTCCCAACTAACACTCTATATCCATTTCTAGATTCGCCCATATGTGCTAAATGCCCTGCCCATCTCAAACGTCTGGATTTAATGTTCCTAATTATGTCAGGTGAAGAATACAATGCGTGCAGTTCTGTGTTGTGTAACTTTCTCCATTCTCCTGTAACTTCATCCCTCTTAGCCCCAAATATTTTCCTAAGCACCTTATTCTCAAACACCCTTAACCTATGTTCCTCTCTCAAAGTGAGAGTCCAAGTTTCACAACCATAAAGAACAAGTTTACACTACTCTCTTTAAACCGTAATTTCTTGATAAATTGCGAACTGATATTCATATTTTTCTTTTACAGATAACTTCAATGTTTTCTCTTACAAAATCTTCAAAATTCGATGTAATATAAGATCTTTGAAAATTTTGGAGTCAGGCTCACTTTGTCATGGAATGGCCCAGAATTAATCACTTTAATGTTATTTTTGTTTGAAAAATATACAAATGACGATTTGATTTGTGAATGATCTTGCTTGTTTATTACTTGAAGATTCCAAGCTAAGGGGATGGATATTGGGGTAACAGACGACTCTCTGAATGGAATTCCATATGAGGAGAGCTCGTCCTCCAGCGAGGAAGAGGAAGAGATGGATGGAGAGATGGGAGATGCAGACAGAGATCTGATTCGCTCAAATAGAAAACAGCGTGAACGTCCAGTTAGCTTCAGCAAGATGGAAGATATTAAGTGTCGGTAAGTAGAAATACCTCTTAATAGCTAATGTGTGAGAGCACACGCACACAAACACATGTATATATACGCAAGTAGCTTCTCAGTATTCGAAATATATCTTATTTGCAAAAAAAAGTGTAATAGTGTGTCGATAGTTCACAATTTCAGTGGCTTACAACTTGCCTTTCCTCTGCATAGGTATTTCCTCCTAAATGATATTCATAATTTGTTCAAGATGATTGTTTATTCCTCTCAATTGGGATGGCCTCGTCATCACTATTTAATACCTCTTCATAACAAATTTGATCACCCCTTCAGTAAAGCAACCACAGTACTAATATAACCTTTCCCTATAACATTCCCAACTGCCCCACCTACTATCTCATTTCAGATAAGCGTGATATATTGTGCAATAGAGAATGCATGAAAGTGAAATTCCACAGTTTTACATAAAATATGCAATAAATGTATAAAAATATTATAAATATCTAAAAGACGGACGTAATATGCAAGATAAATATCTAAATATGTGTTGTGGTTGTGCCACTTCTGGCACCAAATTATGTTGTGGTTCTGCCCTACCGAGCATTACTTTTGTCAAGGTATTTCTGACACCAGTTTATTTTAGTTTACGTCAGGATATTTCAGGATGGTAATGGTCGAGCTATTATCTTAACTAGGTACTGCGTATTCAAGAACAGGATCACAGGTTGGATCAGGCTCGAAGAATATCAGCCTAATCAAATCAAATCACTTCACTGGTTATATTATAATATATTGTAAAACTTTCTTATATAGATGAGTTATACATTTAGCTATTTAGCTATGTTATGAATAGTTTCAAAATGTTTAACAGGTCTAGTAAGTTATATATATTTCGTGTTATTTTACTTGATTTTACTTTACTTAACCAATAAAAGAGAATCTAGGATATACCTACCTGGTATACCTATTCAGTTACATGAGTTTAAATGAAAACAAAATGGTAAAATAAATCATTGATTATATTTGAATGCAATTGATTAAACAGTGAAATAATATGGAAACTTCAGTGCGTCAGCTTGGTTACGTAAGGTGCAATTAGTCGAACAAACTTAGGAAACAATGTAAAATCATTTAAAGAATTTACCTACAAAGGCGTTTGTTGACTCGGGTGCCATTCGGCTTGGATTCCCGAATACTGATAATAATATTGTCCATCAAAATATCTCGTGAGGTAGTACCATTCAAAAACCTCAGAAAAATCCATTATGTCTTAAATAAATGCGTTCAAAGTAGAACTTCTGACTTGCGGTCACAAAACTGACTGATCTGTTCAAATGTGAGCACTCGAAAGAGGGGCCGCGCCCGTGGAGATGTTTGTTATATTGAGAGCGGTAGCGTCATGACGCTATCCGGGCCGCGAAAAATAGCGCGAATACTACTGAGATGTACTTCGTATATGCCAGTTTTACTCTCAACGCAAACGCTGGATTTGCGTTAATTTAACATACAGAAAAATCATGGGAGTTCCTGCGATCAACTGGTTCTCAATATGGGTTTCAAAGCAAGAGAGGGCTATGGAACAATCTAATCACACACGCGTCCTAGTGCGTGGGAGATAAAGGTGAAAGAAGCTGACTTCACGTTCTGCTCGACAATGCGAGTCCACATGTTCGCGTCTTATTTCCAAACGCTTACTCTTCGTCAAGGCCTTGCATATACATGGTGCTGTCCGTAAAACTTACTATGAAATTCATGACAGTTGCTATGTTTGACCACCGTAATTTATCCCTTAAATTAGCGGGGCATAACATATGCATTATGCATGAAGTTATCCTTGAAAAGTTCAAAACATACAAATATGTACGGAAGAAGTAGGCTATAGTTGCTTCGATTCGCTAAGCCAGGAAACAGATATTTACAAAGGTTCAGAAGTGTAGCAGGATTATATAAAGCATGCATTTGCATTGAAATCCTGTCTTTACATATAAGCATAGGATTAAATTCGTATCCTGTTTGATGTATGTATAAAATATTGTTTCGTGAATTTTGTGCATTTGTATTGTGAATGATAACAGCAATATTAACTTGTTCTTTAAAGGTGGGAAACTGGTCAAGCGGCTTGGAGAGAGGAACAGCGGCAGGAAAGGAAGCAGGAAATCCAGAATATTCGCTCTCGACTGTTCCTGGTAAATAATACATTGTATACAGTTGTCGAAGGTAACACTTCCTCTCACACCCTTAAAATTCGTACTTAAATTTGTAGAAAAGATCTTTTCTTAAGCAAATAAAATTGTTATTGTATTTTTTACACTAATATGTCATGGTTTTATTCTGGCACTGCATGAATAATTATAAATCGTACAAGAGGAAGCATATTATACGACAAAATACATTTTAGAGAATGATTATAACATGAAAATATTTTCCAGTTGGTGAGAAATGTTTACTGCACTACAGACCCGAACAAAGCCACTGCTGGCTTCAAGTATGTCAACAGGGATACAAATCAGACAGAAGCGTAGACGTGCCAGCCTCTTATTGAGACTTAAAAATAAAAATTAATTAACCCTCGACATTTACCTGGGGCCTTTTCTAACCCCACACCATATTCTATTGTTAATACCTGCATCCATATACTCCTAAACATTCCAGTAACCTAGATATGCTGTCTTTAGTTATTTTAGTTTCCTTTATAATTAAAATTATTATTTCATAATTATATATTTATTGCTTTTTTCATGTTTATTGCTTGGGTTCGTGAAGAGCTCCAGCTATAGAACACGTCTTTATTTTCTAGTTAGAATTATTTTGCAGTGATAGTGTTTTGTTGTAAGCAAAGTGAATGCACACTTTGAAAAGTGAACAAATGAAAAAAAAATACAGCACAAATTGTCAATTAGGCTATGGGTAAAATATTGTAGGTTTAAGAGTAATTATTTGTATTTGTTAAATTAGCTTCTTGTTCTTTCTACTGGAGGAGGTGCTGAGACGAAATTAATTAATTGTCTAAACATAATAATTAACAGTTGATGCAATAACAATTTCCTTTTTGTGTTTTATTTAAAGGACAGTGAATGTGTCCTCTGATAATTGAAAGAAATAAAAACACAGATACAGAATAGTTTGTCATTAAACTGATTAAATTAATTAATTCATTCATTGTTTAAACATAGTGAGCAAATCTAGGTGCAATGAAAACTTTCAATTTGCCTATACTGTTTATAAAAATGCATTAAGCTATAAAATAACCTAATTATTAACAACAAATATTCTTGGGGTCAAAAAGGACCCCAGATAAGTAGCATGAAATTCTAGACGGGTTTATGACACAAAAATGAAGAATTAACACACAGCATAACCTGTCAGTACAGTGGTCAGCTCAGCAAAGTATTACTCTTTTGTGAAGCTGATTCTGTGGTGTTATGGCAGAAGCTGATATCTAAAATTTCAGCAAAAAATATTTTGTTGTCTAAATGTGATGCAAATGTTGTTTTTAACATTACGGCAAAACAAGGCATGTGTACTCCCATTAGTAGCAATCTCTGATACTAATAAAAAAAAAATATATATGCCTTCAAATCTGTCCCTGATTTTTCCTGAAAGAATCAACTTTAATACTCCTCTCCTGTAAAATAAGGAAAATCTACATATCAGCTTATTCCATAACACCACAGTTATAATGTCTCACATAACCTCTGTGAGCATTCTGTCATTTCATTGGACATCGCTGACCGTGGGTGGTCATGTAACTTAAAGCTAAGGTTCAGCTCTGACAACCAGCTGTACATGAATAACATAAATACCTCACTGCTTCAAGCTGTAGAAACATTCAAAATTCTTTCTAAGAACTGTCATTGTTATTTGATCAGAAGTGTTAGGGTACTGCTACTGTTTACAATATCTCACTTACTTAGGCTTGGGTTAAAAGATTTGCGCTGCAAGTACACATGAGGATACAAAAAATACTTTATCTCTCAGCAAACAGAATTGGGTACTTCTTTCTTGGACCATGCTGTTTCATAAATTTTGTAGGAAAAATTTGCAGTACCTGCTATTCCAAAGGATGTTGAAACATGTAAAGTGTGTATAAACATTTTATATGTTGAATAATGGAAAAAATGTGCGGCTGAAGAATTATAGAATTGTGAAAATGACTGCAGCAAAGAACGGTTTCTTTTCATAAATATGTCCAGAATTTTCTTTACTGTATGTCTATTGTTTTAACTTATAAATTATATAAAAGTTACCGTGTGAATGCATATGTGGTTAACTGTCTTGAAATAGTAATCCCCTTTTATTTCAAATATACTCACATTTAAGTCACTTAACTAATACTTCACTTTGTTTTCTTTTCTTTTTCAAGGGCAAACAAGGCAAAATGAAAGAAATGTACGAACAGGCTGTTAAAGACAGTGAAAACATGACACAAAAGAAGGAGGTGGGCATCCGTTCTGAAAAGGCCAAGAGCATCAAAGAGAGATTTGAACGTGGCGAAGTTCTTCCAGATGAAGATGCTGATGAGACAGATGAACACGGAAAGAAGTCTGTGGATGAGGACATGAGCGTATTCGAAGCAGGTGTGTGTTCTTCAGTGCACCATATTACATGTTGTTATGTCACTAGGCAATTTATTGCTATAAATGAAATGCAAAATAATTGATTGCAGGTATATCAAAGAAGTCACGAAGCCTGTTCCTGGAACTTGATGCAACAGCTGCCAAGACTCAGCAGCAACAGCCTGCTCTTATGTCGCCTCTGAGATCTCCATTGCCAAAGGATGATTCTCGAAGAACATCAAGAGAGGTATTGTTTTTATAAATGCTGAATGAATGTTTCAAAATAAGACTTGAGAATCTTTATTTTTTCTTCATTTCAACATACCTACTATTTGAACAAGGTGCGAATTTACGACATTACATGATGTTGCATAAAGTTGTTAATTTGTAAAAATCCTGAACGTTAAAATTAAAAAAGTAAAATACCTCGCAGCATAAAAATTGGTGTGTCTATAAATGCAGGACTCAACTCAACAAGGAGACAGAACTACATATGATGTCCTAACTATAGGTTGTACAGTATAGAGCTCCTTGACACACTCACGTGTTAAGATCTTATCTGTTGATATCTTATGCAGCCAACAATGAATGGACTTATATTAGCATAAAAATTACATAAGAAAAGATCCCTTGAACATCAACCTGGTTGGTGAGTTGGTATAGCGCTGGACTTCTATGTCCAAGGTTGCGAGTTCGATCCCAGGCCAGGTCGACGGCATTTAAGTGTGCTTAAATGCGACAGGCTCATATCAGTAGATTTACTGGCATGTAAAAGAACTCCAGCGGGACAAAATTCTGGCACATCCGGCGACGCTGATATAACCTCTGCAGTTGCGAGCGTCGTTAAATAAAACATAACTTTTTACTTCATTAGGTTGCATAAGTAGCAGGGAAGTACATTTTCCATGCTTGTTTTACCTCGGCAATGAAAGAAGGTGATGTTGATAGGGGTGATTAAAATAATGACCATGATCATGATAAAGATGACAGCAGAGATGACGATATGACAACATAGGCGTCTATAAAAACGATGTCAAAGATACAGACATATGTAAAGATGAGGAAAAAATATAGGTGACTGCAAATAAGTGGAAAGAAATATAGATGTTGGCGAAGATTATGACTAAGTGATGAATGCAAAGACGAAGACATTGGTAATGACTGAAACCAGGGTTGGCAGATTCTCTCGTCAGGAATTCAGGACAGGTGATGATACTGTGTACCTTAACGTGACTACACATTTGAATTAATTCCATTTGTAATACAATTGATTTTATTCGTTGTATGTACTTCAACTAGTTACATAGAATAATATCATATAAATTAGTTTTTATTTTCAGTCAATCACTTATCATGTTAAGATGGCAGAAATGGATTCTGTTACATCAAGATACAATATTAATATACGTCACGAATATTTTCGACTTAATTTCAAGTCATCTTCAGTTGATAGTTTACTAACAAAACAAACATTTGAACATGGTAAAGTTTCAATAATTTATTGAAGCCAGTCAGGCAAAAAAGCTTGCATACAACTATTTGAACACTAAGGTGAAACTTCACCATGTTCAAATGTTTGTTTTGTTAGTAAACTATCACCTGAAGATGACTTGAAAGTAAGTCGAAAATATTCGTGACTTAGGCTATATTAATATTGTATCTTGATGTAACAGAATCCATTTCTGCCATCTTAATATGATAAGTGATTGACTGAAATTAAAAACTAATTTATAGGATATTATTTCATAAACTTATCTAAACTCAATATGACTTTTAAATTTAGTTACATAGAGTTTAAACTTCTAATTCTATCACATTTCTGTTAGATTATCGAATTTCCTTTGAATTACTGACAAAGTCTGAAAAAATAATGTATTATAATCTGATCTCTACAGAAAAATACATAATACAGTGTTTAAATCCTATCAATAATAAATCAACTTCTAAAGAGAGTAAAAGATTAAGATACTGTACAATACCTAATACATACTATAGTATTATTGTTTTTATTTCAATACAACCTGATAGGAGGTGCCAGGCAGTGTTGACGGTGATGTTTAACATAGGTTGGACAGAGTCTTGAAAGAATGAGTAAGGCATTTTAAAAATAATTTTATGGAAATGAACAAAGAATTGTATTTTTCCAATCTTTTTGACATTCCGGGACAGATATAACTCAATCCAGGACACAGGACACACCATTAAAATCCAGAACAGTCCTGGGAAATCCAGGATGTCTGACAACCCTGACTCAATCGATGACAGCTAAAAGATGAAAATTGTGACGTGATAATGATGATATTGTACCATGTTAGGCTGTTAACTAATTATATCTGGGTTTCTTTCGCAAACATTTATGCCCTCCCATAGTCATAGATTTTGCATTATATTTACCTTTGTCATCTCGAGTAGGAGCTTTATCCCATGTAGATTAAATGACACTGGAACTCCACAACTTTTGATTGTGTAATAATATTAAATAATCCCATGTTGTGTTGAAATGAATCTGTTCCTGAAGGATAATAAGATAATGCAAAAGTTATTCTTATTTTCTCTACATTATATGGATTTTTTATCTGATTTTTATTGAAGCTGAACACAAATCAAGAGAAAGTAATACATGCTTATTCGTTGCATTGTTAAACGAAAAATATGTTACAATTTATCTTAAGAACTAGTATGATACGATGACATACCCTGCTTGATGTTCCATAGAATGTTAACAACAAAAAGTGTTGTGTGGTGGACATTGTTCACAACCTGAAATTATTATAAAAGAGGGAAATTTTTTTTCTGACTTGTTACATTGAGATGTGAGGGACAGTGGTATTTTTTTGTGTTTGTCCGTCTGAAAAGTTATCATTTCATTGTTCTCAGTAACACATTAGGGTTTTCCATTAAATGGAATTTTCAGAATGTCCTTCACCGCCAGCCTTCAGAAGATGTGGTGAGAAGTAGCGATCTGATTGAGGATGTGCAAGTGGAGACTGCGGAAGTTAGCAACAAGTTTAAGTTCTTTGAGACTTACAAAGAACCTGAAAAACAGAGGAAACAATTCCGCATCACCCCTCCCCGAGAAGGGCAGGTCAAGGTGTGGTGAAATCATAGTGTCCCAACTAACACTGTCCTCATAACCAGTGTGTGTGCATGCGTGTGTCTAATGCACAAACACTAAAAATGTCACTGCGATCTTGTTTGGTCGTGTGTTATTGAGATGGGGTATTCTGATTCCTCGTATTTGGTGCTACTAAAAGATAATTTCAGAATTAATTTTCCTCCTCCTTCTTAAAATTTATACAGTAGAACCTCTATTATCCGTGGTAATGAAGGGGGCAGACTGAACGGTTAATCGAAAAAGTCGGATAATTCATACCATGAAAGATTTTCGTAAATTTAGTGAATAATATTTACATTTTCGTAATTTCCTCCATAGTCCTGTATTTAAAACGCTAGGTAGTGGATCAGCAGTTGAGTAATTTAAGTCTGGTTGTCAAAAACGAGGTTTTAAGGGGCAAGGAAACTCCTTGTAATGGCTGTTTATGAAAATATATGAGTAGTGGAGGTCTCGTGTTATAGATTTACATACTTTATACACTCCAATCTCGTATTCTGATGCGAGATGAGTCACAGTTTCTCTTTCCCCAAACCACTCGGCTGTCTACACTCTTTCGATACTTAGCACAACAAAATTAATTTTGACACCTGTAGAAGACATTTTATGTAGAAGTTATACAGAAGTTATACACATGTTTGAACAATAGACCATACTGTGTAAGGGGAAAGTCTTGTAATAGCTATCTCTTGAAAAAATAACATGCTAATACAATTTACAGTAACGTACTTCACGTATTTCTGCAGAAAAAAAGCGAGAGAAAGATAGACGGATAATCCACCAATCGGTTAATAGAGTGACGGATAATCGGGGTTTTACTGTATTTGTAAAAATTAACAATAAGAGGCTAAATGGCTATTGTTTTTTACGTAAATAATATAATATGGTTGTGGAAGCCAGCTATAATGGCTGGAGGGATCATCGTGCTAACCACACGATACCTCCATTCTGGTTGGATGATCGTTCACCTCTGCTTCGGCATGTGGACGTGAGACCAGCAGCTAGCTGGTTGGTCTGGGCCTTTCAAGGGCGTGTGGCACCACGGATTATGTATTATTATGGATTATGTATTCTAGGGAAGTTCATAAATACTTCAGAAGTGTTGTGTTTCAATTCTTTATGTGGAAGGTGTTCGTATTCAAACACTATTAAAAATATTTTAAACAGTGAGAAATTAAGTTGTTTCAAACTTGCTTTATGTGACTTAACGTATATGGCGACATGGTGGAAATGTGCATAATTTTTAATATTCGTCTGTTGAATAATTCTTTTTACTCAGAGATCTGCTTTACTCTGAAAAACTTTCAGTTGTGTGATCTTTCATACCTTGGCTTCAGAACATGTTGACACTTACGATGAAAGAGTAATGGAATGGAGAAAAATTCTCTCCGGCGCCAGGATTTGAACCCGGGTTTTCAGCTCTACATGCTGACGCTTTATCCACTAAGCCACACCGGATTCCACCCCGGCATCGGAAGAATCGTCTCAGTTTTAAGTTCCAACTCTTGGGTTCCCTCTAGTGGCTGCCCTCTGCACTACGTCATAGATATCTATGAACCTAGGACCGAAGTCCACACATGTGATGAGGTGCACTCATAATGAGTGACTAGTTGGCCGGGATCCGACGGAATAAGCGCCGTCTTAAATCACGAAGTGATTTACGCATATCATATATATTATTATAATGTACCGAAGTACATATGATATTTCCATGCAGATATTCTGAGTCATCATACGATGAAAGAGTAATGGAACGGAGAAAAATTCTCTCCAGCGCCGGGATTTGAACCTGGGTTTTTCAGCTCTATGTGCTGACGCTTTATCCATAAAGCCACACCGGATTCCACCCCGGCGTCGGAAGAATCGTCTCAGTTTTAAGTTCCAACTCTTGGGTTCCCTCTAGTGACGTAGTGCAGAGGGCGGCCACTAGAGGGAACCCAAGAGTTGGAACTTAAAACTGAGACAATTCTTCCGATGCCGGGGTGGAATCCGGTGTGGCTTAGTGGATAAAGTGCCAGCACGTAGAGCTGAAAACCTGGGTTCAAATCCCTGCACCGGAGAGAATTTTTCTCCGTTCCATTACTCTTTCATCTTATGATGATGCAGAATATCTGCATGGAAATATCATATGTACTTCGGTACATTATAATAATATATATGTTGACACTTGTTAAATCACCGAATGATTCTGTAGGCCTAAAGCTTTAAATAATGTGTATCTGTCCTATGGAGTGAACTCACTACTGTGATGATGTGTACCAGTGTAATAGAGAACGAATAGTGTTTTTGTCCTGTAATTAACAATATGTCATAATACTTGTTAAGTTCTAATAATTTGTAACATTCTGTTTTGCTACTTGGATTGATCTTAGGGAAAAGATCTGAATTGTTAATGTAACCTTACTCCCATTTTGTAACATGTTCAACCCTCGGTAAACTCCAAGCCCTGGACGCATATCTCAAGTGTGATAGGAGTGAAGTTAGAGCAGGGTACCAATGTTTTAATTTTTTTGTTGTGTTATACCATATGTAAAGATCCATTTCCAGGTTTGAATGAAAATACAGATTGATTATTTTTGATATGAATACATTTTTATGTCATTTCATCACTATGTTATCCATCATTTGGACTTGGTCTCATTTTCTAAACTGTTGGATGGATAATGTTTATATTCAATGCTTATTTATCTGAGAAATGAGATTGCACCGGAGTTGGTAGAGCAGCTGGCTACGGACTGGAAGGTCCGGGGTTCGATCCCAGGTGGCGACAGGATTTTTTTCTCGTTGCCAAACTTTCAGAACGGCCCCGAGGTTCACTCAGCCTCCTACAAAACTGAGTACCGGGTCTTTTCCGGGGGTAAAAGGCGGCCAGAGCGTGGTGCCGACCACACCACCTCATTCTAGTGCCGAGGTCATGGAAAGCATGGGGCTCTACCTCCATGCCCCCCAAATGCCTTCATGGCATGTTACAGGGATACCTTTACCTTTACCTTTTACAATTAGGGAAAAATGGCTTTGATTGGTACTGTATTATGAGCACCATGTTTGCCATTTTTTTTTTTTTTTTTTTAATAACAAAAATTCTGCTGAAATAATTCCCAGGTCGGAAAAATCTAAAGCCAAATGTTATGGCAGTTCAACAGAACTCTTTAATTAATCAACTTCTAATGTTACTGTTTAAACATGTATAGATGTTACTGTTGAAATGTGAATAGTTTACGTAATTTTGCATTATTAAAACAGCCATTATAGACAGAATTCATAACTTTTTATGCACTTTATATAATTTGTGAGAGAGATTTTCGTAAAACTAACTACCAGTATATACTGCTAGCAGTTTATTGCTTTACAATGACGAATTACTATATGTGAAACGTGCATTATACTATTCATTAATAAAGGGTTTCTTGCATACTTCATTCTTTCTTTTTATTTTAAAAATACTTTTATTTAAATTCCATAATTAATTTACGGCTTTTGCATTAATTTGTCAGGCGAACTCCCCAGAACGTGAAATCTACAGGGATCCAGATGTTATACGAAGTGAAGACAAGTTGGAAGATGATGAAGTTATGAAGACGAACACGGCCAAGAAGATGCTCTCTATTTTCAGACAACTAGAAGAGAATGCAACTAAGGAGGAAGTACCTGAAGGTAAACTTTACATCGTAGAAGGTAGTCTCAGTTTATTTTAAGGAGACAACAGTGCAAACCCGAATATGAAAATTTATTGAAACTGAAGTATTGGTTGTAATTTATGGCTAGTTGATATCTGTCTGAATATCAGAATTAAGACTTCTAGTAGAAAGAGTAATGTCTATGTAAGTGTCATAGATTTTGAACTACATTCCTTTCATTAAGTACTGTTATATAGGTAATTAGCAGCAATTTTGGTTTCCAATGGCATGCTAGTAACTATATCCATGTACAGAGCGTTTGCCTACGGGTGGAGCCAGGAAAGCGGCCTGCCTGCGATGTCGCTTGCGGGAATCGTCTATCCGTAAGCTTCTGCTTTCTATACTATACTCTGTAGGGTTTTAATTTTAAAAGTTTAGCAGCAGTAAAGACTGACGTTTTTGAAACACTGACTTCCTGTGAAACACGTGCGTGTAAATGATGCACTGATTTCATCAATTTTTTCTTCTGTCAATACTCTTTGTTTTTGCTTAGGAATTGTAGCATTTATCGACCCTGTTGTCCTTAATTTGTTAACAAGATGTCTAACAGTTTCTCTACCCTGAATTGGAGCACCCGAATATTTCACTTCAAATTGCCTACGCACCTCTCTACATGACTCTGTTTTCACATATGCATCATACATAAAAACTCTCTGTTCAAGCGTGAATTTTGCGTTTTGCATTGTTAACAAATTTTACACACACGCTGAATATTTAAGAAACTGTGTCAAGGAACTGCAGTGTGCGTGTTAAATACTGCATACTGCAACATCTGGCTCACAACTGATAACTTGTCGACCTTGATGTCCTTGATTGTCGAGTGTGTCTCAACAACTGCGCGCACAAAGCGGCGTATCAGTACATGCCGCTTTCCTGGCCTCACCATAGGCGAACGCTCTGTATATTCATATATGAGGCCTCGCCGTCGTCATTGAATAAACATTGACTATAAATATCTATTAATTTTGAGAAAAATTCCTTCCGGTACCGAATGAATACGAAGGAGAAGAGTTTGGCTGGCACCGTGGATCATGTCCCGGTATAGCTCAGTTGGAAAGAGTGCTCAGTGCACAGAGCTGAGAGGTCCTGAGCTCAATTCCCGGTACCAGAATCAAGAATCTGCAACAACTAGAAACAAAAACGGCAATGACCTTATTTAGGTCAGCTATAGCACCAATAGCAACCTACGGACTAAATATCATATGGGGAAACTTAACAATCAGCGACATGGGAAAAATTGAACGCATCAAATCATCCTTCATAAAAAGAGTACTAGGAGTAGGGAGAACTACACTGCTCTTCACGTCACATGACTCACATAACTGCCATTTAAAATTGTCATAAGGTTACAAAAACTTTTAGTATTTTTTACGCTGTTATGTATTACTGCATTACAATAATTATGAATTGTTTAATGTACATAACCGTATTCAGTACTAAAAATAAACATTGTATGTATTTCAAAACTTTATTTTTAAATATCTATATGGAAATTACTAAATTTCAACATGGAAAAAAAATGTTTGTGCAGTAGAGTGTGTCTTTACATAACCTATAAACGTATTTTCAAATAATCCAGCAAAATCAGTTATCCAGCACTGGCTTTGTCCCACAGTTGCCAGATACAAGGAATTCTACTGTATTTGGTTTCAAGAAATTATAGTTTACAGGAAAATGTTTAACGTTCATTTCCTGTAAATTATATTTTCATGAACAATTTCTCTGATAACTGAAAAACTATCCAACATTCTGTAATGAAATTTTTTGTGTGTATTTATGCATGTCATAGCTATTAAATTATGCAAAATCACTTCTCTATCTTGGATAGATGTTCTGATAAAAATAAATTAATTAAAAAAAATTGTCAAATATCAGTATATTGTTTTAACACAATCTAAAAATATTATTTATTAAGAAATGTAGTTGAAAGAGCATGATATTGTAAAGATGAGTTTCAGTAATAAAATAAAAGAGAGAGAACATGAAAAAGTTGAAAAGTGTATGAGTTAAGAGGGAAATGTTTCATCACTGCACAGTGAACTGCCACCATTTTGGATTTTGAAAAAGTATATAAATAATTTTTTTTTATTGTGAAAATGTTTTTTGCATATAGCAGAAGGACAGTGTTTTACACCTACTAATTATCATTATTGTAAAAGTTACAGTAATGGAGCAAAAAAAAAAAATGTTGAATATTTCCAAAATTTTACTGCTGTAAGCTGTATCTAACCCCTTAACTACATGAAATAAAATAATTTAGTAAAAAAGAACTTAGTGCTCAGATAAGAAAACTGTATATTTATTAAACCTTATTGGTGCAGGACCAAAACCCTTGAAGCGCTTCACACCTCCACCAGATTACACTAGAGATTCAGAGACTTCAGAGGAAGAAACAGAATCAGAGGAGGAGGAGGAAGAGGAGGAAGAAGACGATGCAGACCCCAATATTGTTAGGGCTTCTGACAAGATTGAAGATGAGTTTCTAAAACAGGTGAGTGGTGCACCAGGTTTATGAAATAATATATTAAAGAGTAGTGGAGTAATTTCCATAAATATGCATTGTGCTTCTGTCATAGTCACCTTTTAAAATTGCTAGCATGATCAACATCAACACCACTACTATGCAGTGGCGGACGGTGGGTTTGAAGGTGAGGAGGCAAAGACGTGACTGATGAGAGTTTGCATTTTATGTATTAAAAATATAGAGCCTCTCATGTATCTCATTACCAAGCCCTGAAGTATGTATTCAGCATGAAATGAAAGTAATTCTATATACTGATATTTACATTTTTAAAATTTATTATTAGGATAATTCTTAAAATATGCAGATGTGTTAAAATGCTAATTGTAAAAGTAATTAAAATTTCTTTGTAGGCCAGGCGATCGTTTTTGATGACTCCACAAAGATTGGAAAATTAAATGGAAAAGTATAGAGCGAGTTTCTCGCCATTTTCTCCTTCACCCTCACATCTCTCAAAGCTTCCTCATTCCTTGTTGCATACTGTACTGTCCATTGCAAATCACTATTGACACTTGAAAAACACACGTACTATATAAACTTTTGTCAATTTGTTAATAATATCAGCAATTTAGTGCAGTACACATTTCAGTCTGGGAGTTACTCGATACGTGGTCAGTTTCCTTCATCTTCAGAGTTCACATCACTCAAATGCTTTGATTCATCTTCATCATTATTATCACTACAATCTCCAATTATTATTCTGTTTATAAATTTCTTGAGGTAACTGAGATAAGATGTTAGTTGCTTTCGAACTCAGTGAGTTTTAATTAGAACTCTTTTGGTGCTTTTCTTCTTTTTCAAAGAAAAACACATGCTCTTTCTTGACTACAGCCCTCAAACTGGTTCTTCTACCTTTAAACTGTTTATTATCCCTCAGTTTGACAAGTAATATAGGGAATGTGGGAACAGTGCCTTGTTGTAGACAGGAATTATGGATTGTTTGTCTAGTAACGTAATTGTCGAAGTTACCAAATTCAGCTATAGGTTCAGGTACTTTGTGAGACTTTCCAGGAGTCCTGAATGATATTCCTTTTTCTTTGTTTTTCCCTCTGCAGTAACCTTTGATTAGTTTTCAAGGGCATTCAAGTAGCTGTTGTCACTGCGTTCTATATTCTGGCATTGCAATTTCATTACGTTTTCCTGCTTTTAATTTCATATAATTGTAATTGTTCCAAACAACTTTCTGGACTTCATTATGCAAAGTTTTTTATTTTAATTAAGATGCAACAAGAGCCATAATTATGTTTGCAATCGCAAAAACACATAATATAAAAGGAAGTAATGCTGTGAGTTGTATAAGCAGCATGAACTGTACATGGCACATTCACAACAGCACTCCTTCAAGGTTTAATTGATGCTGTAGGCTCAATTGCCAATAAACAATTATAAATACCGTGCTATCCGAACAACTCAGGTTCACTGGAGAGCCAAAGCAATCGCCCACGCGAATTTCAGACTCCAAAAACGATCGGCTGATCCATAACCAGGTAGGCACTTGTGCTTTTACAACACTTTTCACCATGTAAGTCACTAATACAACTGTGTCAAGTCAAACGGGAAGAATCAAAGACGAAGGACAAACAGTGTAATAATTTGAGTCTCTGATGATGTAAATCATTGTTTTCTTTCTCAGTGGTGGGCACTACATCATCCACCATTCACTCAAGCATTCTCCCTCTAGGAGTAACGCAACATAATTTTTAGATAATTTTGCTGCCATAGTATTGCATTTGGTGTACCATGGAAGGTGATCTATATAGCTCGTGTTGGTGGTGGTTAGTGAAGAAATGGTGAAATGCCAATGGGCGAAATGGAAATATTTTGCGAAAAACTATTACAGAGACTGCTTTTGTCCCCAACACAAATTCTACTTGGACCCACCGGGATTCAAGCCCAGATTACCAGCTGATACTCTTAACCATTCATCTAATGTGCCTGTAGTTCATTGCCCAAATATTGAAAAAAGAGATAAATACTTTTTGTATTGTATATTTTAGAACAGCATGCCTGTCAGCATTTCAGCAGTCATTACGATTTTATATATTGGGTACAGAAAACGTGAAGATATTGATGTAGGGACCTTGTAAGTGAAAAAGTTTCTGCTCTGTCAAAATTGAATATCACAGCTATTGATGCTATCAACTGGTCAGGTCGTAAAATTCGTAAACACTTAAGAAATGACGCATTCCAAACTTGGACAAACCATACCTTGCGTGGTAAAGGGGTTATTGTTTATAGTGATCTCCCCAAGGCTAACTCATGGGTAAGCAATCGAAAGGGCCTATCTTCCTCAGAATGGACCAATGCTTTAAAAATGTCAAGCAATATTTCGGCGGTTCGTGCAATACCGGGCAGAACTCTAAGCACAACCCACTGCCGTCATCCAGACTGTAGCGAGCTTGAAACACTTGGACAATGCCCCAAAGGCAAGCTGCTGATCAATGTTAGACATCATCGTGTACGACATGCTTTGGCGATATCGTTAAAAACTTTAAATTGGGAGATTCATGAGGAAGTACATTGTGTATCATCAGATGGTTCTTTTAGACGGGCAGACATTATTGCTATCAACGGACGCTTAAAACGGGCTCTTGTTCTTGACCCTACTATCCGTTTCGAAAGAAATCTAAATCAGGCCACCGAAGTTGATATTGAGAAGAAGTGCATATATGAACCTTGTCTGCCGTATCTTTCTCAAAAGTACAACGTCCCTCTTAAACAATGGTCCGTCATTGGTTTGCTGTTTGGCAGTAGAGGTTCAATCACAAAATTCACATGGAATTATCTTAAGGAACTTCACATTCCTTTTGATTATGTAATGTCTATTCTTATAAATATTATCAAGGATTCTCTTCAAATATTACATCATCGTCTCTATTTCAATTAATCAACTTACATTTGCCTTCAACAATTAACTTTCTTTTTTCCTTAATGTATCACATCACATTATATTGTACATGTTTATTGTATTCAGGACCCTTGTGGTCACTCAAAATTCTTTGAGCTGATGTCTATAATTTAGAAATTTATTTTTCATGAAATTAAATTAAAAAATAAGCAGAAAATATATTAATGGTTTTGGTTCCATATACTATCTGTTACCGTCTTGTAAATCAAAGACATTTAATGCTCTTTCACCATGTATTTGCAAATATCCGAGTCTATGTGTATGCATGTGCTTGTGTAAAAAAGTGGCCATTTCTCACTTTTCACTATATTTGCTTCAGGCACAGAATGCAGCCAGGGCAAAGGCTCTGAGAGCGAAGTTCGAGCGTTGGGAAGAAAAGGAGAACAGAGCCAATGCAAATGCAGCAACAAATGCCAGCCATGCTGTTGGCAACTTGAACGGTTCTCTGGAACTCGATCAGTCATCTGAACATGCCAGCATCGATACTACCAAGTCACTCCGAGCCCGATTTGAATCGCTGAAGAATGAGGCGCAACAACCGAAAGAGAGGGCACCACGACCCAAAGTCAACAGATTTGTTGTGAGTACAATTCCTTTCTGATATTTGTACGATTCTGCTCCTCTTACTAGTACTATTTGGCTGACAGTGAGTGCAATGATGCAAAAGTGTGTTCTTTTGAATATGCTAGAGTATTTGTTAGGATTACAAACCTTGTCTGTATGTCTAATTGCAAGAGAGGCTTCTACCCTTCCATTAGGTGTGAATCTTGTGCGTCTCCAAACTTTAAGCTGAACTTCACCGGCCAAGAGCAAGTGCACGGTTGTAGAATGTTATGGTAATTTTGACTGTTCTAGCAGATGCTCTTCAGCCGGAAATAAAATATGGACGCATAATGATTGGTATTGTGTTACAATACTGAATCTATTAAATATTCGTATATTGTTAAATTTATTTACTGTACTACATTCATTGTAATGACATTGCAGCACAAACAAAGCACTTTTTGTGAAAGTTTTGGCCTCCTTGCTGTAGGTCGATAATCCAATTTGTTACCTGCAATGAAATTAAGTTATTTTGGTGAAACTTCCGCAACTGTTGTTGAATAAATTATCGAGTTTATGCTTCAGAAAAATTACATTTTTTTTTTTTTTTACTAGTTCATGTAAGGTAAATCCGTACTGCAATATGCATTTCGAAACTTGATGTGAATGTCAGTGACACATTCTGAAAAGATTGTTTCAAAATTTACGTTCGATATGTATTATATGTGCAGTCTGTAGTCTGTTACCATTTTTGATAACATTTTGGTAACAGTAATATTTGATTGTTATTTGACCTGTGTTTATTTGCTGTTTGATTGTCGACTTGCATGAAAATTGTAGTTCTGTGCAAGATTCTCTTACATTTCAGTCTTTAATACCTATAATTGAGACGAGTTTAAGAATCGGTGTCTTGTACACACCCTATCTGCATGAGTGGTGCAGACTGAAGGTGTTGAAGTTTGCATGAGAGAGTGCAAGTGCATTTGCTTTTTGTTCAGTCCACAAGATGATGTCGCATGTGGATACCGAGGATCTGTTGTATGCTGAACTTGAGTCATAATAATGTAGTTGTCTGTACACGTACAAAGATGGGCAGAGTATTGTTTCGAAATTTTGAATGTTAGTACCTCTGTAAGAAGCTGGTTTTCTAAAGTCAGTAGAGTAAATACAGTAAGATTTTTAAGTACAGGTTCTATTTTAAAATTAAAAATTTGCTTTTATTTTAAGTCACAATAATGTTGTTTATCTCAAACGAAGTCTAATCAATGTTGCATAATTCTGTGGCTCCAAGGCAAAATGTGATATGTCACTTCTTGCAGTTTTTGAGGAGCTAGCATTTACAGTTTGAAAGACCGTATAAAATCATAGGAATCATGTTTCGTTACAATGGGTTAGAGAGAAAAATAATATAAATATGCATGTCGTCTTTTGCCACAATAAAGATAGCATCGCCAAAAATTACTCATCACCTTTTGCCTTGAAACCACAAAATTTTTAATAATTGGCATTTTTGAAGTAAAAATGCAATATCAATAATGAAAATGGGCAAAGAAAGAAAGGGGAAAAATGAAGGAGGAAGCTAGAATTAATAGGCTACAACGGTATGTTTTACTTTTGATTGTTCTCAGTGATCAAGTTGATATCATTAAATTGAGTGTAGCAGTAGTAGTAGTAGTAGTAGCAGCACAGTTTAGTATATACAGTTGCGAAACTCAATACTTACTAAATATGCAAACATAGACAGTTGAAATATGCATCCATAGATAGTTGCTAGCCACCAGGATCGCTACTATCGCCTCATCACAGACTCTTTCCCTAGCAGATGATAAAATGTATTGTACTTTTGATACCGTGTTCTTTTGAAAAATTAACACCTTTGTTCCACTATTGAAATACGAAATACATAAGGTTTATATATTATTTTCATAAAGTATATATTATATTTTATAAACTCACCTTCCTGGATCTTTAGGAAGGATAACTCTGACCTCTTTTTCTTAGAATTTATAGTTCAACAAACGTCTCCTTGTCCCATATTATTATTCAAATTACTGTATTTTAGCCATTTACAGTTATTACAACCGATAACGAACATTTCACAGTTTACACAACTTTTCACAACAATGCGAAATACGGCACAGTCAATGCCTTTTCGATCTAGACCAGGCCGTAATATATGTTCGGGTTTTCTATTTCAGTGTATGGAGCTCAGTGAATTATTATATTATAACTTTATTGCGTATCATAGCTAAGTTTTATTTAGTGTAACGTGTCCATAAGTTCCCTTTACTTCTTGTTGCATAATATGTTGCAGAAACAATTACAAAAAACTGTGTTATTTTAATGTGAAGAGAATTTTACATGTTAACATAATCTTTTCGCATCAATATTTTAAGTTTAGAATGGAAGCTGTTTTGAGGTTTAATAAAAAAGAATTTATATTGTGATTTTAATATAGCACATCTACCTTCCTTGATAAAGACAGAAAATTTATCATACCACTCTTATGAAATTAGTGTACGTACAATTGTTACTTCGTCTCTTAAGTAGTAGATAAATACAATAATTTAATACTCAATTGTAGTATTAAAATACAGACAAATTGAATGTGCAGAGTATCATACATGACATTATGCTTAATTATAATGTATAATTGTGAATTTAGGAATATAAGATATAGTAAACATAATCTATAATATTTCCATATGAATGGCAGGGCATTGGAGACCACTAAAATTAGACAGAAAGGGGCAACTGGGACAGTAAACATAACCTATAATTTCAACACCGTAAAGTGGGGTGACTTTGAACGCCGAGGTGACTTTGAACAGTAATTTAGCACCCTTCTAAATTAAATGCTGTACCCTATTTCGAAAAACTGAACTAATTTATTGACAACTTAAACAGTTTTTTCGCAATTGGGTACAGAATTTAATTTAGAAAGGAGCTAAATTACTGTTCAAAGTCACCTCAGCGTTCAAAGTCACCCCCACTTTACGGCATATCTAAATATTCGTGCGGTGCAACTGAAAATTATTGAATCGTGCATAAATGAATGTACAATAATTTCGCAATATTTAATCGAAATAAAGGCAGATAGGTCTATTACACATACGAACAACGTAATTTTCACAGCAAAAATAATATTACACCTTAACTCACAAGGAATTATGTCTGAAGTGTCTCCTAATCATTGTTTTAAATTTTATTAATGCAATTACACTACATTTTAGAGAAATATATGTTACTTTTTATGCATTCCAATTAATTTATATGGTTGAAACGCCGCCCTTCGTGGTCGGGTTAAGCGAGTTACATGGTCTGCCTTACGGCCTGTATTAGATCAGGATGCCAGTGACACAGTCCATTGTTCCTAGTACACACAGCGCTCCAAGCGGCTAGCAACTATCGCGAGAAATGCAAAAAATCACCCCAAGCTTCGCGACTGTATATACTAGACTGTGGTAGTAGAGTCTATTGCGTAGGCTCTTGGGTGGCCTCAGTTCATTCGCCTTTCAAATTGGATGTTTGCAGGTTCAAAATTGCTGAGCACGAATGTGATTAGAATTTCCCTGATGAAGGGAAGTAACAGGGAGTCCTATGTCGTATGTTTACAAAGAGAGTGAGTTCATTACTGATATCCCCAGACGTAAATTATAATGAGCTCATGTCGAAACCTCACCTCAGACTTTGCGCACAGCTCCACAGCAGATAGACAAATATAAAAATGTAGCTGTAAGAGTGTGAAAACAAACGTGTGTGGATTCTTGCATTAAGAAACAGCAGCACTTACCTTGAGAGATGATAGTAGTAGAATTGCAATTCCCTGTGAATCCCTACCCTGTCACATGACATGTGACGCAATGTCGTGCATGTAACATGGTGTGCCATCTGAGTGACCTCTTATGTTCTCAAGGTTGAGGCAACACAGTTTTTCATTAATCTTACTCAAGATTTAATTAGCAACATTACAGTTAGTGTGGGTAGTTAAGTTCTTCATATTTTTCCATCAGCTGTAGGCGGTTATATAATTCAGTTGGTGGAGCAACTTGCTACCAATTGGAAGGTCGTGGGTTCAATCCCAGGTGGTGATGGGAATTTCCAGAATGTCCCTGAGTTTCACTTCACATACTGTCTATCAAATTGAGTACTGGGTATTTCCCAATGTAAAATGCGGTTCCTACCACACCACCTCATTGTAGTGCCTAAGTTAAAGCACAGAGCTCTACCTCCATGCAGTTGCCTAGACTAGACTTTGGACAACGAAGTACAGAAACTAGTCAGCCAGGTAATTTACTAAAAAGTTAATACAGTAAAGAACTTGTAAAGTTAATCAGTGAAAAATTTCATTGTAGCAATGAAAGAACTAACATTGTCGTAAACTTCTTTTCCTTCAGTTGAGTCTCAAATGACTTTCATCATTGGCTAAACTAGAGCTTATCAAAAGTTACCTTTTATTTTTATATGTGAAATCGGCGGGTGAATGCAATACTAGCGTAACTAGCAGCACCAATAGTGGTAGTTACGATAGCATTGTTCTGAACCGTCCAAATACTATTTGTAGACCCACTGAATCATTGTTAGAATGCAGAATGAATTGCCAGTAAAATTGGATGATTGACAATTCTATTGTGGATGCACATAAGCTATAATGTCGGGTATGAAAAGGGACCATTCTTAATCTGGTAATTTTCCCAAAGGTGCGTAGTTGAGTTTAATACATGGATAATCTGATGTGATACTCTGAATTTCATTTGGTTAAGAGGGTGCATATAGATGTGATTGCCTTAGCAAAGTATGTTACTGTACATTTACAATTTAATTGATGTAGGTGTTTTCTTTCTTTCTCTGCAATTCTGGATGTCACTTTTATGTGTGACTAAATATAATAAACTTGTTTTGGACATGTTGCAGTCCTTGAAATTTATCTCGCATTCTAGCTGTTCTTACAGATTCAATCTCAGCTAATGAGTTTTTCTTCTTTTACCGAAGTATGAATAGTATTAATTTATACATTAACACGCTTTTAGGGAAGTGAAGTGTGTGTGTATGTGTGTGTGATCATTAACTAAGTCAATGTTTTGCCTAATGTGTAATTCTTTTGTTGGAGACCCTGTTTCAGATGTGTGTTAGCATAGTACTGTTGCTAATAGTGGAATAATAATTATAATAATATAGTGAAATCTGTTGTAATTCTTGTATTTTTTCTCAATCCCATTGAAATACCAAAGCACTTCATACATTTTATTATTGCACCATATCCTAATGTATGGGGTTATTTATAAGGCGAGATGCTTTCGAAATTGCTGAAAATTCGTTAAAAATAAGGTTTACAAAATACAAAAACATAATTTCATTCACAAAAGAATAGATTTCATTTATACACAATGTGATTACTACAGAGTATGAATACGAATTATATTTTGTTTTGTCTCCTAAGCCACCTCTCTTCTGGCTTTGTACGTCATTCTGAATACAATACTGCGAAATCTCGTACATTTTCTGGACAGCTGATTGCTTCAGTCCTTCAGTATTACTAGACTGACGAAGAAAGACTGTGTAGATAACCCATATCCAGAAATCAGCATAATTTATGTCTGGTAATCATGCAGGTCAGATATTAGGAAAACGATGTCTTATGATGGTATTCACACTGTATGTATCATATTCGGAGCTTTTACCAATTTTCTGGAATTCTTTTAAAATCATGACTATTTCCATTGTATCCAGTGAATTTGATTACTGGTATTTTTGTTTTATGTGCTACAAATTTGGTTTCTTAAAATTTTCAGCAAGCTCCCTGGAGTAAAAGAAATAAAAGATTACATGGCCCACACATCAAATAGTTTAGAGCTCTAAATTTTCTAAAGTTATTGGGAAAATTCTTTAGTACATCAATGATGGCATCGAATAGAACGAATTATTGTCTGCAAAAACAAAATTATTTAATGGAATAAAACTGTGAAAGAAAAACGCAGTAATTCACAGAATTAGCTTGGATAGCTCTGATTTGTTGCATCTTGAAGCATTTGTAACTGAAGTAAACTAAATGAAACTACTACGGTAAAGGGAATATTCTGACATTAATTCTGATTCCTTTCTGAACGAAATGGTGTTTAATTTTATGTAAATATTGTTCTTAACTGTTTCAGCAATGACAAAATACAAGGAGAACACCGAAAGTCATGATCGCTAATTTTTTGCATAGGCCTAGGATCATGTAAAAGGAAAATGTACTGGTATATATAAATTACTTTTCCAAGATCATTAATTTTTGTATATAATTTCCAGCTCAATCAACATATTTTTGCCAGGCGCTCTCAATTTTAATAATGCCTGTGTTAGAAGTCTTTTCATCTGTTTTGAAATGTTGCTCCAATAAGGCTTTCCTTGACGAAAACAAAGAGGTGGAAGTCTGATGGTACTAAATTATGGCTTTAGGTGGGGTGAGGAAGAAATCTCCCAGCCATTTCTTGCAATCCAAGGCATGGTAGAATGTGCCGTGTGTCGTTCTGCATTATCATGTTGGAGAACTGTTTTTCTGCCAGGTCATTTGTCATGCAGTGCTTGACGAAGTCTTTTCAGACTCTCCTGATACAAGTCTGCATTAACAGTATGCTTGCGAGCCAGGAAGTTGATCATTACAAGGTCCTTGGTTTCTTTTTGTTGGTGACACCATTCCATGCTTTGACATTTGGTTTTCGGTTGAAAATGATGAAATCAACTTTCATTATCCATCACTATGATTAAGAGACTGTTGGCATCACCCCGTTTACTGTATTGCTGAAGCAATTGATAACGGATGTTTTCATGCTGCAATTTTTGTTCATCTGAAAGCAAACTCTGCAACCATCATGCAGAAATTTTTCTGCAATGCAGCTTTTACAACAGGGCTTGGATGGTGTTATGACTTACGTCAGGCATGTCAGAAATCAGACACTGAAAGTGTAATGTATGTGCGCGGAACGCCGGTCTGTGCAGATTGCGTCATTCACGTGTTAGTCTTACCAATTCTTAGCGGGAGGGATGTACAAGAATCTATTCTGCACTTCTAGTGTTCAATTAAATTGACATTTGGACATTATAAACATACTTAGCAGAAGGAAAAAACACAATTATTGTCAGTGTCTATATTTGACAATAATTGTAACACAAGAAACAATAGACTTACTCAGTTACAATTCACAAAGCAGTCGTTTGTAAAGAATCATTTATTTACACGATTTGTATACAGTATTTGAAGAAAATATAAATATTGAAGTAATTTCGAAACAACAAAAAACGAACACAGTACCGTATTTCATTTTACACAGTAGGTACCGATTATTTCAAAGTAATACTCTTTCATTGTTCCTCAAGCATTACTGGGACCATTGGTGCACAAATGTTAAAGGAAATATTTTACTTCCAATTACATGCAATAGGAGATTGTGAGGCTTTTACACTGGAATCATTTTTCCTTGCTGTATATTAATATAAATTCACATTATTATTAATAAATTGGATAAATTAAGCTTGAATTTAAATTTATATATAGTTTATATGGAAAATGTTGAGCAAGTATCAGCAAGTTGGGAGCGTTACTGAATTGAGTTAAAAGAGTACTTCACAAGCTATGAAGCGAGGACATTTTCTTTATGTCAGGTTTAAAGATTTATTAACGTAAGTATATTAAGATAATATAGTAACGCGAGATGGAAAATTCGCCATTATGTAGCCTATTATTTTTCGAGAAAATTTTTTCGCTTTACAAATAGTTTCTTTCTTCCTTCCCTTATAACCTCAAGACCCTCATATTTATTCTTCACTCATTATTCTCATCACTTATCAGCTTATCAAATAAAAGTTGTAAGTCGTCTAACCATTCATGGCTGTGTTAGTACAGACTCCAAAACAACATCATTGTCATGTTTGTCTTGGCGTAAGAGTACTAATTAAGAAATAAGAGCTGGCGAATATGATATTTTGAGAACTTTACTAATCTGATTTAAATTCTCACATCACTATTAGGTCCACATGATATGATGAAAGCCTTTCATTTTAAAATAATTACTGTTGGCTGAGGAAAACATCATAACAGTTACGTTATATGATTTGTGATTTCTCTTCTTCGTTATGCACAATGTGCGCGACTGCACAATGTGCAGGGTTTTGATATGCCTGACTTACGTCAATCTTGGTAGTCATTTCTCAAATCGTTAAACGGCAATTCTCCTTGATAAAGAGGTCTTTTCTCGTTGTCTTCTGTCAAAGCTATTGTTGGATGACCAGAGTGGGATTGATCAACAATATCTGCATTGCCTGCTTTAAAATGCTACATTCATCTTCGAACACTAACGAGACTGAAACAAGACGTTCTGTAAGCGTTCTGTAATCGTCTGTAAATTTCGAAGGAGAAATATTCTCTTTCACAAGAAATTCTGTGATAGCACATTATCGAAAAGAAACATAGTAGTCGGCCATATTTTCAACTATTATTATGGTGGCCTCAGTGAGAATAACCTTTTTATATTAGTTTCAAATGATACACCAACAGAAGTCGTTAATTGTCCTATTCAGCACAATAATATATTCTTAATTTTATCTGCAAATTCTAAGAGTGATCATGATTTTCAGTTCAAGCCTCATATCATTGTCTTTTAAGTTTCGAATAACTTTAACATTAATAGCTTTCTGTATAGAAATTCATAAACTATTTGTGTCTACTTAGTTCATATACATTAGTAACTGTTAATTTTTATGGTCCGTGAATATTTTGGTGTAATGCAAAGATTGATAGAAGACTGAAATTTGTTGTAGATAATATAAATACTGTATATTGCTATGAATTGAAAGTTGGGTGAACTGGGCAGTTAAGATATAATTTTAAGGGGTTGTGTTAACTACAGTATATTACTAGGGGGTTAGATACTAAGGTAGTGAAATTTTTTTACGATTTTTCCATACATTTCTTTTTTTTGCGCACCTCGTGATTTTTTTCCATTTTAGAGGTGGGCTCATGAGGTATTTGATCTCCTCATGCGCATCTGTGTACAGCTGAATTACTATGTGACAAGGATTCGAGACGTGAGTTCAAATACATATTGGACTGCAGGGTTTTATTTTTTTCTTTTTGTAATACATACTTTTGGACTTAAACCACATTTTGAGACATTGTGGTTTATGCAGTGCATTCGGGAAGACAAGCCTATGCATCCTTGTCAAATTTCGAAGTGGAAAGTGTACTCTGCGGTGTTCTAAGAATTAATTTCTCACAACCTATTTAAAACGGAATATAACATTCTGAGTGGAGAGATAATTCACTTGTATATGAGAATTTGCTTTCGTTGACGTGAACATTTATTTTGAACAGAGTTTGTTTTCTTCAGTGTAATGAAGTTTTGTTTTGAAGAGAGAAGTGGCACTACAGCATGGCATCTGTGTGTTTGAATGTTGCACGGATTAACCCTCCGAGGTATGGCATGAACTGTGTTACTTGCTTAAGAGCATGTACCCGTATGTAGATGTGTTCTTCTAGTTGATGCTTGCAAGATTATGGAAATTAAGACTATTAATTATATGACAAAGTGTTTTTATTACAGACACTTAAAGATGCATGGTGGCCGAAAAGGTAAAATACCTATGACTTATTGTTGAGTATGTGCAACTACTGTGGAGGCTGATTGTGTACAAGTGGAAAGATATCAATGTCTTCTCTGTTTCTCATATTTTAATCTGCACAGCTCAGTTATCCTGAGTTCGAGAGATTTAAAATTATACTGCTGTTAGTAAATGGAGTATTTAGTGATGCGAAAATATTTATGATCTACAGTAAAACCTTGATAAGACACTGTTCAAGGGACCGGATGTAAAACGTATATTAACTGGGACTGCGTATTAGGCGGGTATACTAATTTTGACTTATATACACTATCTGTTAGCATTTTTCTTTATTGAAATACATGATTCATGAAAGGTAATATCACAGTCTACTATATACAGTCACGAAGCTTGAGTTTTGAGGGTGCTAGAAACAATAGACTGTGACGGTACTATTTTGCATTGCCTGTAATGAGGCGATATTAGCGATCCTAGTGGTGAGCAACTATCTAATGTTTGCATATTTACTACGTATTGAGCTTCGCGACTGTATATACTAGACTGTGGTAAGATACTGTAGTATTACTCCATTATGTAGGCCTAATTACTGTACTGTACATCAAAGACATTTACAATATGTACTGTACTTCATTCTTTCGAAAAAAAAAAAAAGCCATTTATAGTTATTTGCCGTGTGCGTGTTCTCCAAGTCCTCATGTTTACCACACTTCATTTTTTGCGATTACATCCTCCCAACATCACAGCTGTAGTGATTGAGTTGCGATTTTTTATTATCGTTCTTAATGCCGATGATGGGATTCCTAATGCATCAGGGAGTTGTTTTTGAGTAGGAGTACTATTCTCATCGTACTTTCGTAAGATTTCCAATTTTTCCGACACAGAAAGTGATTTTCGTTTAACACTCATTGTAATCACATTCACAGATACTTCAATACACAAAAGGACAACAAACTGCCCAGAAAAAATTTACAGAATTTTATTATGGCCGAGTGAGGAATGTTGTTTGGGAGAAAGGGTTAGCAAGAGGATGAGGTATTGTAACTGTATGTAGGCTTTAACCACGCAGATAAGGAGTTGAATAAGAGAGCATAACAAGAGGGTGGGGTATAGTAAGATGTGAAGTATGAAGGTTTAAATGCGCAGATAAAGGATCGAATACCAATACTTTTCAAGTTAATGGCACCAGTGAGTTCAATGACCAAGATGTTTCATTGCTGTTACAGCAGTAGCGGCTGGTGGTCAAAATAATGAGTGTGCTACAATCTCTATATCGGCCTACTGTATGTGTATATATATATGCATTTATCTTAATTTGAGACTCGCCTAGTGACAGAATATGGAGTTCCTTCCTACTGCAGAAATTGGCAATTACCCTGGTGTTAAACGTTAAACCCCTCCATCTTGGACATCACTCTCTTTTCTATTGACAGTATTGCAAGAGCAGTGAGGCGATCCTGGGACATAGTGTTCCTTAAAAACGTTTTTATGCGTTTCAAGCAAGAAAAACATCTTTCTGGCTCAGCAGTGGTCATTGGTGTTGTAACCAAAATATTTAACAACTTCGTTACTTCACAGAATGGATCCCGTGAATTGTTGGAGACTATGTTTTGTAACAATTGAACAGCCATCTATATTTCGGAAGTCAGATCTTCCGTATAGAACTCCAAGTTGTGTCTTTAACATTCTTTTGTTCAGTACAGTGTAGCTGTTGACAGCAACTTCAAGTTCGCGTTCAGGAAAATTATGCAAAAAATTGTAAAAAAAATAAAATTCGCTGTTTAACAATTTTGTTGCGTCTAGGTAGCTTAAAGATTGGAAACGATGAGTAGTTTCCTGAATTATACAGTTACATACCTCCTTGGCATCAATTTTCTGGGATTCAATTTTCCGTCGCTTGCCGATTGATTCAGGAGGTACCTCAAACATTTGAATTACCAAATACATTGTACATAGTTCCGAGTTCCTCCACAAACAAGCATTCTTTCCTTACGCTTTACTTTTGCAATCTCCAAGCTGTGTTGTGCTGAAGCTGACTACAGCACTTCCCCGCGTAAAAATAGCCAATCAGAGCAGTTATTTCAGCTTCGCACATGCGCATTGACTGTCTACATTCTCATGTAAGTTTTGAGTAGCACAACGAACCCCCTGAGGCACAAAAGAGCGAAGAGCGAAGACTAAACACTCCATAACGCGTCATGAACATAACAACGGGAAATTGTCAAATGGCAGATCAAATACTATGGTATTGCAAACACTTTATTTGAGCAAAAAATATCATTGTGCTGTAGCACTGTAGCACATAAGGACGGGCCGCCCCTGTGTTACAGTACATCGCTGAAAATTACATCGAAAATATTCCACAAAAACACCGTATTATGCGTAACTTGAGCACAACAAACGGGGTATTTTATAAAGGCGTGCAGGGACCAGACAAAAGAAGCGTATTACACGGGATAGCGAGGTTTTACTGTAGTTATGGTTACAAAATTGATTATATTATTGTTTTTGTGCGTACTTCCTGTATGAATACCGTAATTGAATAATAAATATTGCATATGAATAAAAGTCTCTTAGTTTACAATAGATTGTTATGCCAGATTGACACAAACAGCGTGGTTGAGTAATATCAGCAATGTTCGAAACTTGTGTCCAAGAAAATATTAAAATGGAATTTTGGAGCATTATAATACTTGCTCATTGTATTTTTTAATGTGACCTTGTACTTAATCAAATTTCAGAATATACTTAAAGAATGTCTTTGAGATTGCATCATTGTTCAGCAAGATTCGAAGAAATCTTGCTTACTTACAGATTTTAATTGCGAATGTGACTATTGAAGCAGGAAACTTAAAATTATCATTAAATTAAATTTGAATTTAACTTCGGTTACAATTGTTGAAGGGAAATGAAATATTATTTACAGATCGGAACCTTCATAGCATTATTTAAGCTTGTTAAACTCTTATTAGTTCATTCACTTAATTATGAAGTAAAGATAAAATTTAGTCAATGTAATTGCTATTTAAGCTCAAAAAGCGAAATACTTAACAAGGATGCCATATTTTCATCAGATAAAATAAAAACAGAACAACTTCAACAGTGTGTTCCAAAGAAATGTTGTTAATATCGCACACTTAATAAGTTGCTGCATGGAGGCATAATATATGTTAACCCATTACTGATGAACAATTTTTATCCACACGTCAAAGAAAAATTCTGTAATATTCACTAATTGTACTTTGTTACACGATAGTGTTTCAGAATAATTGCCTACAGAATTGAATGAGCTGTTTTGGAGCTAACATGAGTTTTGAAGTCTGATAATTTGAGATTTGATTTTCCTAGCTCTTCTGACTGAAGTTTATCGTTTTTCCAGGGAAATTTAAGAACATGCTACTATTACTTCTTTGGAATTATTTTACAAATAATTCAAGTATTGATAACTATTCTGTGTTCTTACCATCACCGAATAATCTCTGCAATTGAGAGCATAATATAAATAAATAAAAATAATGCTTATTGAAAATTTATCATCATCATCATCATCATCAGTATGTGTAATGTGAAAACCCTCAACTTGACCGTTATTCACCCTGGCTCTATGCATGTGCTCATAGTTGTCGCTAGTGTCAAAAGTGTGGACTACTTACTTCGTCAGAAATTATTCAGAGTGTACCATAGGCAGTGAATCTATATTATACTTGTAATGGATAATCATCCTAATCGGTAAATGATTATCTTTAATGCAAATGATGGGAAAACAAAATTGTCGGTATTTTTGTATCCAGAATTATGGCAACCCTATTAATAATGCTTTCAGTTGTAGTAATTATTCATTATCATTGAGATTGTTGACGATTATTTAAATGATGAATGAAGAACAGTTGTGATGAATGAAGTTGGAAAGAAAGAAAAGGATGAATTACTTAATCACCGTTAATTTATAACTTGGCTCAAACTGAAGTGATGTTATGGCTGCACAATAGTAATTACAGTTCTTCACATCGTGAACTCCTTTGTATTTTCATTTATTTTTTTCTATTAATGACTGTGAGTAGTCATACTGTAGACATCTATTATTGGAGAAAAATTCGTTCCACCACCGAGAATCGAAACCAGGACCGCTCAGATTTTCGCCATGAGCGCTCTTTCCATCTGAGCTATACTGGAACCCAATTCATGGCACCGGCCAAACTCTCCGACTTTGTAGCTGTGAAATCCTGGATTCGATTCCTGGTGCTGGAACGAATTTTTCTCCAATAATGGGTATCTACAGTATGACTACTCATAGTCATTGATTATTCAATGAGGACTGCGAGGTCTCATATTATTTGTGAAGTGAATTCTGATCTAAGTTATCACAACTCATTTGTTCCTGATGCTATTTGAGATACCTTCGCAATTAATAATATACAACCTATTCTATTTCTGTATGAATTTCCTATTGTAGTAATGGAGAAATGTATAAATCTCATATTTGTCATGGTGCAAATATTATTACCTAAATTAAATTACGTTATCAGGTGTGCAAGATGCAGTTTCCTCTTGTTAAATACTTCTTCGGTATGGTAATTTTAACACAGTAAAAAATTTCATTCTATAAAATCCACACAAAAAAAGTTCTATTTTTTAACGTGACTTACGTCTCCACTTGTCAGCAGTTGTACATACTTGAACATTGTTTATATTAGTAAGTTGTTCTATAATCTTTCATTTTCTTTCAAGCTTCTGATGTTAATATTCTTGATCTCTTTTTCAGTAAATTGTTGCAAAATCTGCTGAGGGAAATGAGGATTGAATGAAAGAAGGTTACAGATGAAGATGGTCACATGCAATCAGAGGGTTTGTGCAGTTGGTACCCTTTCTGCATTTAGTGATACGTATAGTGTTTGTAAACAGTGAAAAGACTTGTAAAAAGGATTCGAGTCCTTTCTGCATGCTTTGATTCAATTGTGATTTCTTCTCTGTATGCAGGATTATATAAATTTTTACAGTAAAACAAAAATTGTAATAACTCGAATAGACTGATACTCGTTAATGGCAGATGTGTGCGTTGAGGTCAGTGGCACAGTTTGGGCTCATTGCTTTGCGTGGATGAATGAGAATGAAAAAGGATCTTGATTTAATTGTTAAGGTAGCTTAAGTCATTAGACAATCTCTAATTTCTTTAAACATAGCAGCATTCTGTAGGGAAATACATAAGAATGCATTGATTTCAGAACAGGGAAATAACATCGTATACTTGTTTAATGTCACAATGAGTTACGGTAGTTTTAAATGATCTCTATTGTAATTTTTTATAACCTTCAGTACGTTTTTGTGTTATTACATTAATAATGTGTATCCTGATTATTATGAGTAATAATTTTAATATAAACTTTTTCTGATAAATGCGCACAGTTTTTTTTAATATAGCTCTGTCTGCAGTTTTACAAATTACGAAAATTTTGGTTCCATTAAATGATAAGCTTAGGGATGCAAGCACTGTCTTTTCTTACTTAATGCATCACTTCATCGTATAATTACTCCTGTGAACTTAAATTGTGAATACCTTCACTTATCCATCTCTTACAAGATTGAGATATGTTTCAAAATACTGGTCTTGTGTTTTGCGTCTATAAAAGTTCTCAAATTTGTGTTCGGCCTAAAATAAATTCTACTAAATTCTCAAACGCCTAGAAAATTATATTCCATTACTGCAACTTAAAAACGAAATATGATGTAACACTGACACTACCTGTCACAGTTTAATTTCCCCTTTGTGGAAGGTTTCCTCAAATTTACAGTAAAATAATCAAAATTTGATGCTGGTACCATGAAATTTCATTAATTACTGAAATGAATAAAACATTGATTTCAAGGCTGCTGACATGTTTATTTTGTACAGTTCATCCACTACAATTCTATTTTTAAACCGCACAAGAAACTGTTTTGTATTAATGCATCCTACAAAATATTTTTAAATGACGACATTTATATACGTTGTGATCAAAGTATGGTTTGGTGGTGATGTATTACGTTTGTTCATGAAAATATAATATGATCTTAGTATACATTGCTGAATATCATGTGAAGTCGCTGGCCCCAAAAAAATGAGATACTGTAGACGTGAAAAGTTACTTTCAGTACTGAAGAAAATATGATAGAACGTTTTGAATATTCTGCTATAAAATTGGAATTGTCATGACTTCATGCTGTGACAGTTCCACTGGATAACTCTAGTATTGGCTTAAAAAAATATAGATTTGGAGTTAAACCGTAACAGAGGCATGGCGATAGATTGGTGGTTCATTGTCGCACAGTGCCAGATCACTACTTATAGAGTAGGGAATAATAATAGGTCCATTCAAGGTGAAGGAACTAGAAACCAGTCAGTAGTAAATTATGTGAAAAAGATTAAAAAAAGTAATGGTAAAATTTATATTAAAATTAAGACAGAAGCTCTTATTATTTTACTAATATTAAGGCCAAACTATTGATTGCTGGTTGGGATATACTGACAAATTGTACCAGAAATAATGAATTCTTGAGCTTGTTTTATTCCGAGTATTCCAAAAAAAATTCTTACACCGGTATATTGTCATATTAAATTCCATTATTTCACGTGCATATTTCACATATTTTTCCAATAATATTAATAAAGACTTTTATTATTACTGTTAAACAATTACAATTTCTTAACTACATGTGATATTCAGTAATATGATATAACTTACGAGATTACACATAGAAAGCTAAGTTCCAACTTGTTTATCCAGATAGTTCACAATGCTTTACAGAAGCTATTTTCTTGTAATTACATACTTCAACTCTTTTTTTTTTTTTTTTTGTACAAAGTAAGCGTATAATGAGTACCTAATGCAAATAAACAAATACTGAAGTGGGAAAGGTCTTTCTTCTTGATTTCTGTTTGTACTTGCAACTCCACTTAGAGCATTGCTCTTTAGACTGTGTTACTGACCTAGATGACATTATACACTGCAATAGTAGATCCAATTCTACACATTTAAATCCAAATAGTTTCTTTTGTATAGAAGAATTTGTATGTTCATAAAACACCGCCTGCATTCAGAACTACAGCATTAATGTGTGGTAAATGAAGTTGAGATTATATTATAGTTGATTGCCGTGTAAGGAATTATGGAATGTAGTAAATAATTTCAGCTTTTTATGTGCTGTCATATGAGGTGGGCTGCATGTGTAAATTCTTCCGTTTTACAATGAGGGACTTCAAAGTTCTCTATGTGCTATTACGTCCATGTGAGTGCTGCAATAAGGATTATGAAATTTTAATAGTTATGAAGTACAGTTGCGATCTCATCTTTATACTTCTATAGTCCGAGCAGGTGAAATTGCTTGCAAAGTAATAGGGTATAGAATGAAGGAAAAAAGGAACGAGAAGTTAGTCGAGTATAGATCGGTACAGGTAATATATGTACCTGTTCTGTTAATGTACGTAATTCTTCCATTGTGTATCACAAAATGTTACAAAAATTAAGCAAGAAATCTGACTGTAAAATTCTATGTTCTTGACACAATATTGTTCCCTTCACGTGAGTAATACATAGAGTTAATTGCTTGTATTATTTCTTAGTTGGAAGTTAGTACGAGGCGTGTTCTTAAAGTAAGTTCCATTTTCAATTATAGCTGTCGCATCGCTGCAATCGTTATTTTGCGCATGTGTGTTTTCTTCTTCAGTCCTCAGGCAAGCTGTGCATGCAGTTTCAGAGCTTCAGTCCGTGTGTGTGGTTAGTTGTGATCAGTTGAAATGATTAAAGTGATCGAGCACCCCGCCGACTGTGAGATGCGGTCTGTTATCCGTTTTTTGAATGCGAGAAACATCAAACCAGCTGACATTCATCATCAACTTTGTGAGGTGTATAGTGATGATGCCATTAGTGATGGAATGATCAGGAGATGGGTTAGAAAATTCAACGAGGGCCGCGTCTCTGTGCATGACGAGCAGCATACCGGTCGGCCATCTTTGATCAATGACGATTTGGTGTGTGCTGTCGATGAAAAAATTCATGAGGACAGGAGGTTCACAATTTCTTCGCTTTCCTTGAATTTTCCACAAATGTTGCGGAGTGGTTCGCAGGCGGGTGAATTCTACAATGAGGGGATAGAAAGACTTGTGCCACGACTTGATAAATGCCTCAGTAATGGTGGAGATTATGGTGAGAAGTAATTGAAGTTTGGGGAATACAATGCTACAAAAATGGTTTGTAAATATGTTCCCCTTTACTTTCTACACCCTTTTGGAACTTACTTTAAGAACACGCCTCGTAAAAGAAATTTCTGCAGAGGTTTTGGTTCAAGGATTGTAAAGTTTTGAGGTATTTGTTTCTTCAAGATTGGAACTAAACATTTGGATGTCTGCACAGGGCCAAGGGGGGAGGGAATCATTTCCAGTGACTCAGCACTTCTCTTCATCCATGTTCTTGGGAAGAATGAAAGAAATGTTGCATATATTGTAGTTTTTACTTAATTTAAAGGAAGGGATCCTACCGAGGTATGACCATTATTTCGACCTAGCTTCAACTGGCTTAGTTGTTTCAACTCGTGAAATTATTCATGTGATGACTACAATATATATGAAGCTATTCGAACAATCTGTCTTACTCTCAAAAAGAAAACACTTTGGCTTCACGAAATAATGGAGATAGTTTGCAGATACCCAAAAGCTTTACATTATTGTCAAGTCGTTCTGAATATAGGTGAGGTCAGTATAAAAATTACACATGTTTACCTCTAATAAAAAAAGAGGTAAAAATTATGCAGCACCACAGTACTTTCTCAATACTAAGCGTAATGAGCAAGTAAAGATAAATATATATAGTTAGATACCCTTTCGGGTAAATTATTTATGAAACAATACACAGATTAAATTGTACGTAGCCAATTTAACAAGTAAATGAGACTGAAAGTATGCCTACAGAACTGTTGAAAATATTCCCGTTGTTGGTTGGTGAATATATCATTGAAAGGCAACTAAAATTATCTGTGACTTGTTTCATATATAGCATAGTTAAATTTTGTATTATTTAAAATAATCGTGTATTACTGTTTCTCCTTTTTATTATGTTTAAAAATATTTATGAAATTAATAGTAGTTTGTGTGTATAACCTAATAAATAATTCTCCTGACATTTCCTCTCGCATTGTTTTATATGAAGAATATTTATAAGTAGGTACTGTGAAAGAAAATTTTTAAACGAAGAAATGAAGGAATTGTAACGTAATATTGTAATTATTACATACCGTATTAATTTCAAATAGCATTGTCATCTTGAATATAAACTCAAACCTTTTCTTTTTTGTGCCAGTGCCTTGCTTCTGTGAGGTGTAAGGTTACAATTCCAAGATGATTTAATTTCTCGTGGACATAAATGTAGTTGCTTTTAATATGTGTTCGCAAGGAGACACTATTTTTTATAGCGTCTGTAATTCGCAGTTGCGTACACAGTTTTAGCAAGTTACTGACATAAAAAAGATAAAGAGGACATGGACACACAAGTGACTTTTCTGTCTTTTGCTATATTGCATATATGAAAATATTTCAGATTTTGCAAGAAAATGATTCTGATATTTATATAAATTTACACACATAATGCTCACTCATTTTTGTGCCAAACAGTAAAAACCATATAACTACAGTGATTGTAATGACTACTGTTAATACTATTTGTAGTCTTGCCAAGCATGGTCGTCAGCAGTTTGTAGCTCCATAAATTCACCATTTATTATTATTATTATTATTATTATTATTATTATTATTATTATTATTATTATTATTATTATTATTATTATTATTATTATTATTATTATTATTATTTTCCCAGACGTATTTCCGAACGGTCTTATTTCCGAAATCAGACTATTCTGAATGCGTTGTTTCCAATATAGCATATTTTCGAAAACAAAATAGTATTCACCATTCCGAAAACAAAGATTCCGAAGGACTTATTTTTTTCGAAATTGTTATAATAATACATTTTATGATGTATATTCTAACAAGTAATTTACAGATTAAACTGATACTCTAAAGCTTGCAGATATTCCAAGAGGCGACCTTCTTCCTTGTAAGTGGGATATTGTAGGACGATGTTCTGAATGGATTTATGTAGGTGAAGCCACTTCTTCTTTGGTTGTGTTCGCACGGTCCGCCCCATTTGTAACTCCCTAACCATGGTTCCCATGTCTCCTTCCTCCTTCTGCAGTTCTTGTATGGCAGCGGTGGCGAAAATGTAATCGTGCGCCGAGCCACTGTGTAACCTGCAACGTGCAGAGCACCTGTGGAGAGAAGCGGACACCCGAAGGGGAAGTGAAGCAACTGTCTGACTTATTAACGGATTTTCATTTTCCTTACGTCAAGCACTTAAATATAATTTTATACAGTACAAGGCTACAAACTAATGTTTAGTACGTGTAATGAAGAAAGAAATGAACAATATCACAACCTAAAATTAACTGTCTTCAGAATGTCTCTGCGACAAAGTTTCAAAATCAGGAATTATGTCACTACTGCCAGTCGTAGTTGATCACGAAGGTATTTGTCTGTCAGTCGTGATCTAAATTTGGTTTTTACTATTTTCATTGTTGAAAATAATTTTTCACCAACGTAAGTTGTAGCGAACATGGTTTCAACAGAGCAAGCGAAAGAACGAAGCTTCGGATATTTATTTTTTGGCAAAAATTTGAAAAGTTCAACATTTGTCAAGTCCTTGCATCTAGCTTTTATTTGACATCATATAGTAAACTAGTGAGTTCAAATTGAAGAGCTAACCGCATTATTCGTACATCTGCTGAAAAAGGGTCGACGTATAGAGATGATGATGATGATGATGATGATAACAACAATAACACTTAACCTTTTAATGTTTCATAAGTAACATGTAGTATAATGCAGTTTTATGTTATACAACCGTTTTCCTTGTAATACTTGTGAACAAATCATATATTTAATATTCTCATCATATTGACAGCAAAATAATGCGTCCTCCCATTCTACTTGGAACTTTCGTACATGGTTTCGAGAGAGACATATGCCACTCGCAGGTTAGAGACAAGTACAAATGGAACGGAGTTTGACTCCAGTGAGTGAGAGGGTGGAGGTTGGTGGAGGTTAGAAGCAAGCGAAATGCACAGCTATCACTGCGAGCCACAATGTCTCGCGAGTCACGTTGTCGCCACGGCTGTTGTATGGCATAATAGAAAGTCGGATGTTCTTTTCCAACAACCACTTGGAATCGTTTAAGGAAGGTTGTTCAATGCAGAAGGGTTAGGTGGGAGGTGGCGTTGTCTTTCTCTTCTCATCGCCTTGTTTAAATTACTTCTTTCTGGCAGCAATGCCAGCACTCCCCATGGAACATGCCGCAGTTCGGTCGATAGTACTTAAGCTGGGCGGTGCTCAGGATGTTCTGCTGCTTTCCACTTCAGTTCTTGTTTTACAATTTCAGCCTCTGCCTCTTCTCTATTAGGAGGGTGCGTGTGCTCAGAAGGGCCTTTTGTGACACAAATTTTTCAACCAGCGGCAGTAGTGACTATTCGAGAAGTGCACTCTTTTATGCGGACCCTCCTACATTCCCAATACTCCGTCCCTGCGGATCCGCTTTTGCTTTCATAATATACATATTCTTCCAACAACAGCATCTTTCACCCTTTCGTTCCTGGGATTACTTTTGTTCTCGCCTGCATTAAAAGTGCTGAACTACTTAAAAATTTGGAAAAATTTAAGTCGAATTTTGAACAATTTTGTTACCAGGTAACGAAGAACAGTGGATTCAGTAAACATTGTTTATATGATTGTAGGGATTTCCATTTCGGAATCGAGAATATTTGATTTTGGATATATTGCTGTATCGGAAATAACACATTCGGAATGAAGACCATTCGGAACAGTCTGATTTCGGAAATAAAACCTTTCGGAAAACAGAATTCGAAAATACATCCTGTATTATTATTATTATTATTATTATTATTATTATTATTATTATTATTATTATTATTATATTATTATCAACATCATCACCATCATTATCATTATCATCATCATCATCACGGTATTATTATTTTATATTTATTTGTAACACTTCTATTGATACTATTACTACTATCATTACTGTAGCTGTAATCACTATTGGAGCAATTATTACTAGTTGTTATATTTCATTTCACTGGGAAATAATAATGTGCCATTAGGGTTTTGGGATGAAGTACCAGCAAGCAACTGCCAGATTGCTACTATACTTGGAACTCACGGTGTGGGGATAAATACTGTACTTATCTTTCCAAGCATCAGTTAGGGGATTTCTATGCGCATAAGTATAGAAAAGTTTTACGTGAAATTAAAGTTAATATAAAGAAACCCTTTAACTCCAAAGCTATTCCTATACTTACTTTTATGCCTGCAGACTTTTGAAGAGCGTGTTTTAAATTTTTACATCAAATTCTAAGCTGCAAATGTTTCTTAGAGATAGAATTTTCCATGCTTTATTCCGTCTCATTTAAAACCAATACATCATAGCTCGATGTGTTTCAAAATGAAATTGTAGCTTATGTTTACCAAATGATTCTTATTATTGTTAATATAAAATAATATAAATAATAAATTGCAGTTAGCCCCATGATGCAATGTTAACAAGGTGCAGGAATGCCTGTAACAAAATAAAACACCACAAGCATTTGTTACCTAATTCTACATGCTTTTGAATGTGTGTTCCTCTAAACATATCGTTTCTGGATGTATATATCATAAGTTAATTTACTGATTTTGCAAGTTCTGTAATACCTCAGTTGTCTTTTGTTAGTTATTATGTATGCATAAAGAATTAAATTGAAGTATGAAGATGATATTGTTACAAATTTGTTTAAGAATTAGTAGTTATTGCAAATATGTGTGCCATTGAAGGCTGTGATGCAGTATCAAGAAGTTTCAATAACGATATCTTGTTGTAAGGTTTGGTTTCTTGCAAAGAACGTGTTGTTTACAGACAGCTCACATGTGGTCGTCATCGAAAATGCTTAGTGTTACCTCGGTAAGGAAGAATTACACAGAAATAAAGTTGTCAGGACTGTATAGTAGTATTCCCATTCCCTAATTTGCCTTATAATTGCATCATGTGACGCGAATTAATTTGCTCTCTTGGTAGGTACAGTGAATGCAGAAACATTGATACATCCGTAATTTCATTGAAATGAAAGATTTTTACATTTATTACTCGTCAAAGACAGTTCTTAAGGCACAATTTATATTTTCGTGTTTGGAGAAGCACTTCATTTCACTGTTTGTGTGTTAAAGGAATCGAACAGTTAGGAGATGGATTTGTAATGTGTGTTCACTGACTAGTTACCACTTATCTTCTCGTTGTCCTTGCTGATGGGACCTAAACAATTCAACGTAAAGAATGAGTCTTTTTAATAAATATAGCAAAGTTTTTAGTGTAGTGGATAGTACCTGTCTGGGTAGCCCACTAACCTGAGTGTAGGGTACCAAGGTTTTCTTCTGTTTTATAAGTAAATGCTTTGATAGAATGTTAAATGAAACACTGTAGTTAATTAGCCACGAAAGTGGAAACGACAAGAACACACTATAGCTAGTATGTTGGAAGATCGGCCCTCATGACTGATCATTGTGGTCATCTTGTCTATAGAAGAATTGAGGGAATTCTACAGCAGAATATTAAGGTTGATAGTCTTACATTCAGTATATATTAACACTGCATGTGAGATGTTAAAAGTAGATTTTTCAAATCTCTATAGGAGAAGAAAATGACAATGCATATATGTGTAATGTGTGTATAAAATTAAGAAGCTGGCTATACTAATTTACCTAACTTGGACATTCATTCTACACAATTAATTTCTTACATATAATAAACGTAATTTTTTGTGATTTAAAAAGTTACTATATATATATATTTATCCCATGTTCGCAGCTATATGAGCAACTGTATTTTGCTTTCATTTTTCTTCTGATTTTTCATTAAATTTATTTTACTGTTTAATATTAGTACAAAGTATACAGCCAAGTAATGTAACAGTATATATCATATTTTACTCAAGAAAACTTTTGTGTAGTTTGACACTTATATTTGGTGGCTTTTAAGTAAGATTGCCTGATCTTCAGAGTTAGTCATATGTGTTGTGAGAAACATTAATAAGTGTGTGTACATGATGTTTCTAAGCACTCTCTGCTAAGTTTTAAATAATCGTTTTAATTATAACTGAATAATTGTCTTAAATGTCAAATTGCATGCAAATTCTTTTTCGTCATAGTAACAATAATTGTCTATAATGACTGCTAAAGTATAATCTTGCGAGGATATTTGGGAAAATGTAAGTAATGATTTTTTTGCAATAGATGGTTTTAACTAGTTCATTCAAATGGGATTGAAAATTTCATCTTTTGGATTCATGCATTGGGCAATCAAAAATGAGATGACTCGCATACTGTGTCGGATCTTCGCATAAACGTGGTGAATTGATGTGGATTCATTCAAAGTAAGGTTTAAGTTTACCATGTCCTGTCACGAATTGAGTCTGTACAAAAGAGGGATCAAGATGTTTTCCATAATATTCTTTCTTTCGCTGTTGGAAAAAACAGTAACTTTGTGTGTTCTGTACCTAAATTCGTCTATTTTGTGCAACACATATGACTAATTGTTAAACGTCCGTCTTTTAAAAACATTTTTGTGCTATCTTATAAGTGTGTCCCATAAATTACAAACTTGTAATCTTCCACAACTCCTGATAGTTCGATTAAAATTGGTACCAGGAGAGAAGCTACTGTACTTAACAGGTTGTGTATCATTCATACGCAGCAAGAAAACATTGGACTGATGATAAGTGCCAAATAATAAATCATGTTCAGTAATTCAGAAACACGAAAGCAAAAGAGATAATAATAGTTTGTAAAATATGTATTTTTATTTCTCTTATTTGTAATTTTTTCCCAAAATGTTTTCTATGTCTGCTGTTTTATCATGTGTAAAACCTTATATGAAATAAAACTTGGATTCAGAAATATTTGTTAACAACGAATTTTGTGTTTCTCAGAAATCCTGCTTATAATTTAATGCTGTATGGTATCTGAGCTTTGTTTTAGGCATATAATAAACTTCACTGTCTGTATCACGTTTCCATCATGGCTACACACAACAATTTCTTGTGGACTGCTCATAAATGACATTTTCTTATTAGCTACTGAGGTTTTCTGCTTAAAATGAAGGTCAAGATGATCAATCAGAATTTGTTAATTATGTTAACTCTTAATAGCAGTTGGTATGTGATTTTATCTTATTGTTTATTGGAACATAGGAATTTAGGTTCCATTATTCTTTAACTTATTTTTTTAGTGCAAAATTTAAGATCGTGTAAATATCATTTGTTGTTCAAACAGAATGCTTTTCTTCTTATATTTGCAGAGTAATGAAAGCAAAGTATTCACGGCTTTAAGTGAAGTGTTTGATCTGTAGAAAAACAGTTTCATTTTTAAATTTTCCATGATTATATTGGATTTCATACTTAAAATCGTGTTGTTTTTCAATGGTCATTGTGTGTGCTGGGACATTTTTGTTTCGGTTCTCAGCAAAGAAATCACACGTAATCCTCTTGTAACTACCAGTACATGTTTGGTAAATAATCATGTCCATAAGGGTGGGGAATTCAGACACTGCATTTTGTTCATTCCTATATACAGTGAAACCTGTTCAAATCGGAACCTGCATAATCCGGAATCCTGTCTATTTCGGAACAATTTATTGGTCCCGGCGAAATTTGTATGTATTATGTGTAATTTTTCCTGAATAAAACGGAAACTGTCCAACGCGGAAACGGAAACTGTCTGCTACTGTTCAAAACGGAAACAATATTTTGGACATACTATATTTTGTAACTATATTTTGAAACAGCGTGTAATTTCAAGGAATATACGAAATATGTAGGTCAGTAAGATAAAAACAAGTTTTCTTTGCAAAATTCTAGAGGGTACGAGGGTGTGTTGGCCTGTCGGTCATAAATTTTATTACCCTGTTGACTAGGCAGACGAGTCCCTTCAAAGATTTTCAATGCTTCATACCCGTATACTGTCGTAGCTAAACAGAGCGCAAGTGTAGTGATTTCCAGGTAAAAAAAAAAAAAAGTTGCATAAAATGTGGCATTAACATTAAGTGATGAAGTAAAAGTTATCGAGATAAAGGAAAATTAGAAACAAAGTCTATGTGAAATAATATTGAAGTACAGTTGTCGAAAACTCAGGTGTGACACTTTAAAAAAATTAAGATCATAATGAGTGAGTGGCGTGCGGCCAATATTGGTGACACAAAAGGAACCAGAAAGCAACTGTTTATGTGGAAATAAATGAACTGTTGTGGGAGTGGGTTCTTCATGACCTTTCAAAGAACGTGCCAACTTCTGGATCTATCCTGCAAAGCAAGCTATTGAACTGGGAAAGAAATTAAATAAACCAGAATTCAAGGCTTATGATCTTTATAGATGGCTCCTAGTCCAATTAATTAATAATGTGCAGTGATGTGCAGTACAGTATTAGAGTATAGTGTTAGATATTAAATAGAATGAGATCAGTAAACTTAGTAATATTTAATGACTAATGAGTGAGTTACGATAATATTTATACAGAAAATGGGATTTTAATCAAGATGATTCTCAATGTAATAAGCGACACAAAGCTGATTTAATGTGATGAGTGTTAAATGGAATATTTTGTACTTCTTGCAGTTTGCGGTATGCCATTTTGTTTTTAATGTGTATGAATGACAAAATATTCCATTTTAATGTCACACCTGAATAATACGGAAACCTGTCCACAATGGAAAAAAAAATTAGGACCATGTCACTTCCGTCTTGAACAGGTTTCACTATATTAATCTCACTTTAACGTTTTGTATTTTTTTGGAGTGTGGGGGGGGGGGGAATTCCTGCACAGCTCACCTGTCTTCTTCTTTCTTGATATAATTAAAGACTTTTTTTTTTATTGTACTGCAGTTGTTTGTTAAGTGGTGTTAAATGTGGTGATTCAGCTGTTATATTGATGGCCTTCACAATTAGGTATAAACTGTTTTATTGTCTCTCAGTGCCACATGTCATGGTATTCATTGCATCTTTTTTTCTCCTGACTTGATTGTGTATAGATTTATTTTTGTGCAGTCTGTTGATTCTATACAATTAAAGGAAATTATTGATTCTAACGCTGCTTTGGAATCTGTAAAATTCACTCCTTTGTTAAAGGTAATTATTTGAATGAGAATTTTGATTGTTTTTTTTTCTCTCTCGCCCTCAAAGTTTGAAACATCCAATGTGAACAGAATACTTTTGAAAAGTTTAATGTTGTTCGGCACCTGTTCATTAGTTTGAGATCCATTGATGTATGTGTTACAGACCATTTATTTTTAGGTATTATCTGTGTAAGTCGGGACGAAATTTATATTTTTCATAATTCTATTTAGCATTCATATTTTCCTTAGACAATGTGTCTGTAACGTTGTTGTAATGGTTATGTGCTGGTATTGTAGTGGATTGCTATATTTCTTCTTCCTGTTTAATTAGAAAGCTGTATTTATTATTATTATTATTATTATTATTATTATTATTATTATTATTATTATTATTCCTTCTATTAGCGATCGGTTTGGAAGTAAATCCCGAAAAGACAAAGTATATGATTATGTCTCGTGACCAGAATATTGTACGAAATGGAAATATAAAAATTGGGGATTTACCCTTCGAAGAGGTGGAAAAATCCAAATATCTTGGAGCAACAGTAACAAATATAAATGACACTCAGGAGGAAATTAAACACAGAATAAATATGGGAAATGCGTGTTATTATTCGGTTGAGAAGCTTTTATCATCCAGTCTGCTGTCCAAAAATCTGAAAGTTAGAATTTATAAAACAGTTATATTACCGGTTCTTCTGTATGGTTGTGAAACTTGGACTCTCACTCTGAGAGAGGAACATAGGTTAAGGGTGTTTGAGAATAAGGTGCTTAGGAAAATATTTGGGGCTAAGCGGGATGAAGTTACAGGAGATTGGAGAAAGTTACACACCGCAGAACTGCACGCATTGTATTCTTCACCTGATATAATTAGGAACATTAAGTCCAGACGTTTGAGATGGGCAGGGCATGTAGCATGTATGGGTGAATCCAGAAATGCATATAGAGTGTTAGTTGGGAGACCGGAGGGAAAAAGACTTTAGGGAGGCCGAGACGTAGATGGGGGGATAATATTAAAATGGATTTGAGGGAGGTGGGGTATGATGATAGAGACTGGATTAATTTTGCACAGGATAGGGACCGATGGCGGGCATATGTGAGGGCGGCAATGAACCTTCGGATTCCTTAAAAGCCATTTGTAAGTAAGTAAGTTATTATTCCTTCTATTTCCGTTTCTTCATCACAAATGCTTGATGCTTTAATTTTACATGCCATATCCCAATATTTTTTTCTGAATTGCCCTCATTGCTGGAAATGGGGTGGATTTAACCATTCCAGCATAAACTTTTAGAAAGTTGTTTTCCATTATTCTTTCATACTTGCATGTTAGTGTTGGTTTTATGTAAGTTTTATGTCATATGTCCGTTGTTAATTGAGGAAGTTTCTTAAGACTGTAATATTCTCTTCAAATTTCGTACTTTTTTAGTGTGTGTAAGGACTTGTTTCTCTAGATAGAATCAAAGGCACTTTAGAACTTATAAAGATGGCTGCCATTAATTTATTTTGGTTGAACTCTGTGACAGATTGAGAATGTGGCAGTTTGATGCAAGTACTTTCGAGAAGTTTTTTCTGAATACCATTTGATAGCTTTTTCTCTAGACAATACATTCTAGGATTTTTGCTTATACTGAGGTTAATGATATGGTATATATTATTTTAATGTACCGAAGTACATATGATATTTCCATGCAGATATTCTGCGTCATCATACGATGAAAGAGTAATGGAACGGAGAAAAATTCTCTCCGGCGCCGGGATTTGAACCCGGGTTTTCAGCTCTACGTGCTGATGCTTTATCCACTAAGCCACACCGTATACAATCCCGGCGTCGGATAGAATCGTCTCAGCACATGTGTGGACTTCGGTCCTACGTTCATAGACACCTATGACGTAGTGCAGAGGGCGGCCACTACAGGGAACCCAAGAGTTGGAGCTTAATCTGAGACGATTCTATCTGACGCCGGGGTTGTATCTGGTGTGGCTTAGTGGATAAAGCATCAGCACGTAGAGCTGAAAACCCGGGTTCAAATCCTGGCACCGGAGAGAATTTTTCTCTGTTCCATTACTCTTTCATCATTTAATGATATGGGTTTAGAATTTTCTGTTGTTATGTTTTTCAGGTATTTTAATGGTTATGATTTCTGCTTTTCCCAATTTAGCAGGTATTCGTAGATTTTTAATATCACACTGCAGATTGCTAATGAAATCACAGTAACTTTTCACTGTAGTGTTTAGAGGATTCAGTATGTACTTTGTTAGTGTCAGGCGCTTTTGTTTTTCAGTTTCATGATTGCAGTGTTGTGTTCTGCTATTGTGAAAATTTCTTTGCATATATTATAATTTGTATCACATCATGGTGATATATTTTCATTTCTTTTACACTGTGTTTATATATACAGAGTGACTTAGGAGTAGTAGTAATTATTTTAGGGGGTGGTAGTATGGACTATTCTGAGTAAGAAAGTTCATATAATTGTTTTCAATATCAATAGGTGTGGAAATACGTCTGCTGGAATGTTACACATAACAAACCTTACAAATGGTATGGAGGAATGACAAATGACTACATACTAGTACGTGTTCTTCTGACAGATCATCTGAGGGTAGCACTGTTCATAATAGGTGTAGAGGAACAGTTTGTGGGTTCCTTGGTTACAAGGATGGGCATGGTCTTCCAGCATGGTGGAGCCCCTCTACATTTTAAACGTCAGATAACTCTGACACTAATGTTTGAATCCATTGTATTTTAGATAATAAGATATCTATTTGCCAGGGGCTGCTCGTCCATAAGAGCTGCGGAGCTGCAGCACTCCCTGCTTTGACAGGAAAATAAAAATAATATTTATTTTAATTTGTAGAAGAATTGTTACAGCTTTTATTGGTAAATTGCTTTATATTTCATCTGGCCGGGAATATGTACTATTATCTTATGCATAATCTTTTTGCGCGTCGACTGTATTGGAATTGACACTGCATTCAAAATCGTCCTGGGATCTGCAGGGTGGTCAGCTCATAGAGAATGTATCTTGCATGGTCAGGGGGTAGAGAGGTGAAGGGAAGCAGAGGGAAACTGCCGCTGTTTAAAACCCATATCTCGCTGCAGTGGCTTGCAGAGCCAGGCCACTAGGGATCTTTCCTCTCCTCCCACACCGCTATTGTAATGCTGCGTCAAATGGATTCTCTATTCCCTTGAAACTTAATGACAAAATTTTTATTTTCTTTTCACATACTTATTGTTGTAGAATCTTATCGAGTTAATATAACGAAATTAATATTCTCTTTTGCCTTATTATTACGTATATATCCAGCCTCCAGCAGAACCTAATATTTGCCTTAACTCAAAATGATTGCACGAGTAGAATCCTCTTGATATAGCACGTAAAATACGAGAGGGACTTCTTTTCCAGTTTTATAAAATTGTTGACCATCAGTATATCTGAGTGTTGCTTTGGTGTGACGTCTTAATACCGTAACTTAACCAGTGCAAATGTGCAAGCATGAGTGTGTGTGAATTACAGAATATTACAGAACTTTCCCTTGCGGAAAAGATTGATGTAATGAAGTGAAATTAAAGGGTCGTCCGTTACCTGACTTAAATCTTACTTAAGCTTCATCCAGCCGAAATAGTGCATATATGTAAGGAAGTATAACAATGAAATTTACGCTAAGCATTTGTGGTTACGTGGATGTGAACAAAAAATATCTGTATTTTGTTTTCCTTGCCTCATCTTCGGTGGTGATCCTGCATGGACTAGGAGTGGTGTGACAGATTTAGGACATTTGCCCCTAAAAAGCAAAATGCACGAATCTTCGCAGTCTCACCTGAAAGATGTTGTTTCATTGGCTATGTTACGCAACTCATACGCTGTGCAATTAAGTGAAACGAACAGAACAAACATTCTCAAACATAATCAAGAAGTGAGAAAAAATCGTGAAATTATTAAAAAAAAATATTGATTGTATCAAATTTTGTGGCCAGTATGAACTTCCCCTTAGGGGACATGATGAAAAAACGATTCGAAGAACCCTGATGTGTTTCGTGGGTTGCTACAGTCCGTGAGAATCTAAACGAGCCTCTCAAAAATCATTTGGAACATGCCACTGTTTAAGGTTATTCTAAGACAATTCAGAATGAACTGGTAGATTGTAAGTTGAGTGTCTGCCGATCTGTGAAATTCAGACTGAAATCGATGGTATTAGTTTTTCTTAGGGATTAGCAAATGTTCCCACAGACATCTCCCAACTAAGTCAGGAAGTTTTGGTTTTTCGATATGTAGTGCATTTATTTTTGTCCTATACTTATCAGTAATGGTATCAAGAAGTGAAATTTGTATGTACCGAAATCTACTGCAGCTCTCCCAATCCACAAGTTCACGAACCACCACTGCTATTTGCATTCCTATTATGTATCAAGTTTTGTCCGAAAATAGTTTGTACTTTTTAATAAATATTTCATCGTGAGATGTAGCCTACATTTTCGCAGTTTAACCATATTTTTGGCTAGTTAATTTAGCTTTTTAGTAACATTTGTGTTAAAATTACTGTTTGGAATAGTCACATATCTGTAACTTCAGGAGGCTTCTTCATTTCCTTTATCTAATGCCCTTATACCAACAGGCATCGTGTTTTTTCTTTTTCTTTTTTTTTTTACTTCCAGGTATTGTGTGTGGTTTCAATAACATATATCATTGAGGCTATAGCCCTCTGGCAGTCACTATCACTGTACTCAATTTTCTTTTGTCTGATACATCTGTGGAAATATTTAGTAGCTTGGGATTTGTAGAGCTTCCATTATAACGCAGGTTATTGTCTGGCTGTAGATAATAATTAGTACACTGATTATTTATGGTGTGTCCCACTTACTGCATAATTAAATTTTGACACGACTTCCCTCTACATGGTTGAACATTGCCATAATCTTAGATTCTAGCCTGTCAGAAATATATTATTGAACATTGCAGAGTGACCAGTTTGTGTTATATTAAAAGCATTGCAGCACATAAAATATCACAAGAATCGCAAATAGGGTTGTCAGGTGTTCTGTATTGTATGGGATGTTCCATATTTGAGGATTGAAAACTTTTCTTAACGAAATCCATACAGGGCACCAAAAATCCTAAATTTACAGACATTACGTCATAGCCTGCCAATGGTTTTTCACTTTTTCTTTTATTCTTCTTCCCTTACTTTTTATACAGATGTTGGTTATCATGTTATAGAATTATGGTAAGGAATAGTCTACTCTATAAAAGAGATAATAAATATCATAAATATCTTTATAAATGTGACACCGAAGCAAGTAAGTTAAAATATCTAGCTGCTTTTGTTTCAGTTAAAAGTAATTTTACTTTCAAGCAATAGCTGTGCATAGTTATTTTTACAGAAATTCTGTGGCTCCAAGGCAAAATGTGATGTCATTTCTTGCAGTTTTCCAGGAGCGAGCATTTAAAGTTTGAACGACTGTTCAATTAAATCATACAAATCATGTTTCGTAACGGGTTAGAGAGAAAAATAATAGAGATATGCATGTTATGTTTTGCCACAATAAAGTTGCCTGAAATATCAGGATGTACAACATATCGCAAAATCTAATTTTCGCCAAAAATTAACCTACCACCTTTACCTTAGAATCACAGAATTGTTGTTCAACTCAGTGTAGTATGTGTAAAGATGCAAAAACTGCTTCCAACCAAAATGAGTGATTCTTCTCTGCATGAAACCTAGAACTTTTATTTAGTAATTTGTTTGAACACGAGCTTTGTAATTACCTCTTCTTAATCTGTATCCCAGACATAATTAATGTACCATATAAATTTTAATAATGAAAATAAATTAATGGTTAGTAATTAGTACGATATAACAGTTTTAATGGTGTAATTTTTCCTTACACTGTGTTTTAACATTCTAATATATTTAATATTTTAGGAGAAATTCTGTAGGACAAATTAATATATCTATAATATTCTAATATATGCTCTGAAATGGTGCTCATAGATCTCTCTCTTCCTCATATTTTCTAGAGTTAAATGTTGCACTGTTCCTTATTTACATTCTGAAAATCTGGCACTAGCTAGCATACGTAGATGCAATAGACTTGACAAAACAAGAAAATTTTCCACAAGCGTAATGTCATCGACAGCCATTGCCAGGAAGGCAACAAATCAGCTGACCAGACCTGTTTTGTGATTCACTATCAGACCTAAAAATGGACAGAATGTAGCAGGTTTTAAAATTATCTCCCCATACGATTAGAGTCTTTGTGTTGAATGATGGTTGAAATTATAAATTACCTCGAATAAGATCTTAATTGGAAACTGGCAATAGTGTTAGGTGGAAAGCAGGTCTTGTAGGAGGGATAATGTTTCTTCTAGGGTGCCACTTGCCCTTTAAACAGGTTGGATATGTAGCACTTTTTAAGTATTAGTTCCTCCGTTCATATTGGCTTCCATAATCCCTTGTAACTGGCACCCAAATAACCGGCAATACCAAAACAACGGCACTTTTGACTGGACCAAAAAAAAAAGTTGAAATCTGCCACATTGCCACAGTCTGGGCCTTCAGTTTTGCCACATTAAGAAGTGTGCACAAATTTTCGTTTTCAGTGACTATTCGAACCTAAAATTAGTGTATTATTTGTGTTGTGTGATGTGTTTTAATAAAGAAAATCCACACAGTTTTTATGTTTTTTAGTTATGTTCGGGCCGTCAGTGTTGCCACATTAGGAAGTTCGCGTGAACTTTAATTTTCAGTGAATATTCTAACCTAGAATTGCGATTCTCGCTTGTTTCCGTTGTTTGATTATAGAAGTCTTTCTATTCTCTCAGGTTTGATTTCTGCTTCTTTCCTTGTCTGTATCACAACAGCGTGGAGCGGCATATTGGTTTTGCTGTTATGAAATGGAAAACACTGGAACAAAAAGAAATCGTGGGACTAATTTCTCTTTGTTCGAAAGAAACCTTCTGCTGGAAATTATTTCGCAGTATAAACCAATTATTGAGAATAAACAAACAGATCTAAGTTGAAAGCGAAAAGTGAGGTTTGGCGGAAAATAGCCTATACCTTTGTATGAACTTCTGGTCTGTCAAATCACAGAAATCATCTGCTCTGTTTATGTATTCATGGATATCATTTTCTAAATAATCCAGATATATAAGTTCAGCATCTAACTCACCAGCCATATTGGATACTTCTATGCTAACAGAGAGTTAAATGATTTAACTGCATGAAATTGGGCAGTTAAATTAACATAGGTTTTAACAGCCTTAGTACTAACAGTAGTTGAAGAAATGCTTCAACTCTTAAGTTTACAGTTAAAATGGAATAACACACTGTTATAATTTAACAAAGGTTGAAGAAACCGGGCCTTAGTGTATTATTTGTGTTGTGTTTTGATAAGGAAAATTCACACAGTTTTTATGTTTATTCAGTTATGAGCACTTGACGGAGAAATAAGCTTCACATGGCTGCAGTTTCAACATTTTGCACCATGAAATACGAACGTTTTTTGTATATAACTGTATTTATTCAATTATCCGGCAAAATCTCGTATTACGACCTAGCCTGGTCCCTTTGGTGCCAGTTAAGAGGAATTCTACTGTAGTAGCCTATACATGTTTACTATGTTTCTGTAATAAACTCTTTCCCACATTTTTTTTTTTTTTTTTGCCTGATAGTTTTCCTGCATTCCAGTGAAATGTTTTTAATTTACTGTGCTTTGATTCGAAATAGAAATTGTAGTTTGGTAATTTGCTTGGAAATTGGCCAAGCATATTAAAGCAGCCTCTATACATTACCCAAAAGAACTGAGCCATTTCATCTATGATTTTATGCGTTAACATAAATGCATCTCGTAATAAAATTGATGTGACAAGAGATGTGGTAGCATGAATGGATACCACGTGGTCTTGAGATTAAACCATTTAGTCGACCTGGTTGGCGAGTTGGTATAGCGCTGGCCTTCTATGCCCAAGTTTGCGGGTTCGATCCCGGGCCAGGTCGATGGAATTTAAGTGTGTTTAAATGCGACAGGCTCATGTCAGTAGATTTACTGGCATGTAAAAGAACTCCTGCGGGAGAAAATTCTGGCACATCCGGCGACACTGATATAACCTCTGCAGTTGCGAGCGTCTTTAAATAAAACATAATATTTAACATTTAAACTATTTACCTGGGTTTGTCCTTCTGTGTGTAGTGCCCTGTGGTATCTCAGATTGATGACTTCATGTCGCTAGATTGATAAGGCCCACTCACTGTAATTCCAAATGCAGATGAGGAGGCAGTAGATTGTACGGAAAATCCATATAGAATATTGATAGGATAGAAACGTATTCTTCAATATATGTGGTTGTTTCTGAAGCTTTCCGTGAGATATTACTTACTCATGCATATTAGTGTGAAGTATTTTTTTCTTTCGAGAGATTTTTCATTCAAGATGTTTGTTTTTTGTGCAAGTTGTGGGATTTTTGAACTCGAAAAATTAGTTCTTATATTTCGTAGTAAAGTATACTTGTTTTGTATATGTGAGAAGGAAAGTCCTTACAGCTACCTCGCCAATTAAGCCTTCTTGTACCCCTGCATCATTAGATCTTCCTTGGTACTTGGGTAGTTCCTTACATGAAACTGTCAGGTCTTGTGTATGGAAAATTTAGTAATGAAATTGTTCACAACTTCAGCAATTTCAACAAACGGAACTCTATAACTGTGGAGCATAAGTCTAACTTAAGTTTTTAAATAATTTTTGAACTAAATATAACAACAGTGAAATATAGTACATGATAATCTATAAGGTGACTGGTTTGCCTGTGATGTTTTAGGAAATCCAAACAACGTGTGCAGAATTCTGCTCTGTGTGTGAGAAGAAAGTTTATCCACTAGAAAAAGTGGAGACTGGAGGCAAACTGTTCCATAAGCAGTGCTTTCGGTGTTTGCAGTGCAACTGCATCCTCAGGTAATAAAATAAAATACAGACTCCCCAAAGTAATGGAGCTTCATTGATGTTCATCTGTTTTTAATTGTAAGCGGCACAATACTGTAATGCGTAAACTGTTACAGTAAAAAACAGACGGTCAAATGCATTAATAGGAAGCTTGAAATTAATGTTCTGTACCAAATCTGTGTTAAACTATGGCACATTTATAAAACGTGTTCAGTTTAAACAATTATTGACAAGGGTTCATTAAAAAAACTCCTGTCAAACTGCATACACAGATCTTCACAGAAGATAGAAAAATATAAAAGAAATAGCTGCTCACAGTGACTGTGAGGACGTGGAAGATTATTTGGAATGTTGCATTAATAAACAAGCAGCATGTACCTGGAGATAGTAGTTGAATTGCCGTCATGCCTGAATGCCTACCTTATCACGTGACATGTGAGATCGTGCACTCAGAGCTCTTCACTGGCTGAATGAGCATTATCTTTTCAAGGCCAGGCAACTCAATTTTTTAATAAAAATTTAATTTCAAACCTTACATTTAGTATGGGCAGATATTTTTTTTTTTTTTTGTATTTTCTATCTGCATATTATGTTCTGACTAGAGTCCTGTGTTTGGTTACTTTAATACAAGTGAGGTGTATAGTAGTGGCAAAAAAAAAACTGGACCGACCCTTGTAGCTGATTTCAGAGCCTTGTTCACTCCAGAGCATGATAGACTGGTAACTAAGACTTTCGTGGTTCGAATCCTGCCTGGCAAAGAAACTTTTTTTTTGTTTCTTATTCAAATTTATTCCCAATACTTTTCGATTGCTGGTAAAATTCATGTTCTGGGAATAATAAGTTAATTGAGTAATAAAATATTGCTGCAATCGAAAAGTATTGGGAATAAATTTGAATAAGAAACAAAAAACGTTTCCTTCCCAGGCAGGATTCGAACCATGACAGTCTTAGTTACCTATCTATCGTGCTCTGAAATCAGCTACAAGGGTCGGTCCAGTTTTTCTTGCCATTATTGTACATCAATCATACAAGTTTCACGAAGCTTGGTACAGAAAGCAAGTTGTGAGTTAACAGTTCAGAAGTGTTCTCGCATGCTCCAGTACTGTGTGTTTATCTGTGTACTGTGTGTATAAGTTGGTGAACAAAATACCACTTGAATTTAATAACACCAATAACAGGGTATTGTATTGTATTGTATTTATTAACATTCCATGGTATTCATACATGCTTACAGCTAGAATATGGAACAAGTCAAACAACTTAATACTACTATAACATCTTAATTTATAGTCACAGTCTAGATGAAATATATACAGACGAGATTTACAATATAGTCTACTAGTACAACACATAGTTTTAGTATCAATTTCATGAAGCGTTATTGAATGTCATGAATTCACCTACAGAATAGAAGGCGTGAGAAATTAGGTACCGGTACTTCTCTAATTTGGCCCTAAATAATTTTATGTTTTGAGTTTCATTTTTTATATCGATAGGGAGGCTATTAAAATTTTTTACTGCCATATAACGCACTCCTTTTTGATAGCACGATAGACTTGCCGATGGAGTATGAAAGTCATTTTTTTGACGTGTATTTATGCTATGAACTGTTGAATTAGTTACAAAGTTTTCACGATTACATACGAGGAAGATTATTAATGAAAAGATATACTGACAACCCATGGGCATAGTTTGTAGTTTTTTGAAAATAGTCCTACACGATTCCCTAGATTTGGCACCTACTATTATTCTAATTACTCTTTCTTGTAATAGAAATATATTGTTACTATCTGTGGAATTTCCCCAGAATATTATTCCAAAACTCATTACCGAGTGGAAGTATACAAAGTATATTGTTTTTAAGGTATTGATATTTAATATCTTTTGCATAGATCTAATAGCAAAACATGCTGAATTTAGTTTGGGGGTAATTTCTTTAATATGATTTTTCTAATTTAACACATTATCGATTTTTAAGCCAAGAAATTTGGTTGTTGTTGTTTCTAATAGGGATCTATTATTAATTATTGCGCTAGAAATATGCGACGTTGAAATATTTATTTAAAGGCAACTTATATACAATAAAACATAATTTTTACTAGGGATAGACAAAACTAAAAAAAAATTCAGAAGCCAGCCTCTTTATTTTCAAGGGCCACTACATTTTGTTCACACAAGCAATGAGAAAACCATTGGAGCTAAGATAAAAGTGCATTTACTAAAATATATTCAACAATATTAAATATCTATGCAATGCAAACACACGCTCTAAGAGACACTCTGATGATGTGTAGGACAATATCTTGAGATGCGCAACAAATGTAATGATATTAATTTAAAAAGCACATTCGAATTTCTCCCTACAACCATTTCTTTTTTACATTATGTATTAGTCCTAGTCACATCAAAGAAAACGAAATCTTAAAAAAATTTTGAACCCAGTAAGCAATTCAGGTGCCATATAAAATTTTGTAATCGCCATGGCTACCTGGTGCCTGGAATTTGTCTAGCCCTGATTTTTACTAGGTACTTTAGATCTAATTAAAGTTTGGAATTAACAAATGAAAATTACCTGGTATATAAATGTCAGCAGAAACTTAAAATAAAAGAAATTATGAGTGTTTGTTTATGAATCTCTACACATTATAATCAATGACTGTAAACATTTTAAGTGATTCAGATGAAAATTGTTTTTCTTTTTTCTAATAGAATACATTTTCTTCTTTTCTAATGACGTGGTCTACCAAATTCTTCTATTGGAGCACTCATTTCCAACTGTCTAGCTTTGTCTTGTTTTCGTATGTTCACTGAAGAGCAGACCTGAACTAAGTAGTGTTGGATGATGTCAAGCTACACTGCATACATACTTTCACTGTTGTGAGTTGCTTGGAGGCTAGGTAACCAAATCCTGGACTCCAGTTATAACTGAATGAAAGCACACATGATATGTATTGCAGGTAGATTCTAATGTTGTAACTCATTTAATTAGTAGTAAAGCAAAAAATATTTTGCTTAGTTTTTTTTTATGAATTCCATGTGTTTATACCAGTTTCAATGTTTATCCAACCATGCCCGTAGAAATTTTGTATTGCCACAATAACTAATGTTTTTTGCCTTCAAATTCTATAACTGGACATTCAGGGCCTCTATTTTGTGCACAATGAAATGTCGACGTCATTGTTTTCTCTTTGTTCTCGATTACCAGTAACCAGCTAAGTATGTAGTAGTGGTATACCCCTTTGCCCCCACTAACTAACTTATGCAAATCTTAGACAGCAGTGAAAGTGTGAAAAAGTGGCATGTAACAAAAATTTAACTTGTGCTACTACATAAAGCAGGCATATGCCAGGTAGGGAAATATCGCAAGTGAAACACATTGAAGTAGGGGTGACTAGTGACTAACCTTGAACTCAGATTAGGAAGATTACCCTTAACTAAATGCCATGCTGGTTGCAGTGTCTAAAATTCAGGATAGAAACACTAAACATAATATAGCCTATAGTCAGACCATCGGATCTGTGCCCCTTCAGCGCTGTCGTCATTCTTGGTAAAGTTAACGCCTCTACTCACTCCATTCCACCAGCTTTCCTCCCACCACGTTAAACTGCAGGCCACGAACCTTGCCGATTAGAGGTGTTGCTAAACTTCCGCCAAACAGTGTCATGTCTCTTGAATATTGCTAATTAATAATGTGAGGTTAATTATTACTTATTCATAATTTAATTTAAGTAAGTCTATTGACGCTGATTGACTTCTAAGATTATTTGGAGATAATTATATTATTACAGTGGCTATTTGTTGGTTAAATGGAATTTACGTGAAGAGAATCTATTTCGTTTCTAAAAAGAAATGTTTTCGTCATAAATACTTTTTCTTCACCTCATTATCTTATTTTGTTAGGTTTGGAATGTGATCTTGAAGGCCTAATAAAATTATAAAATTATAGGAATGAATGAACACATAGTCATGTACCCTCTTTCTTTCTCATCCGGGCTAAGGACCGTCTATGGCGAAGTTAATACATGCTACGATCTTATTTACGTACTATATAACATAACATACTGATAATGTGCAGGAGTTCTAATTTATTCTTATGAAAATAATTTACATATTTACAAAAGACCAAGACTTGTATTATGCATGAAATTACAGAGGGCATATCCCGGACATATCTGAATCTGAGTCACTACTATTGCTGCTGCTGCTGTCTTCACCCAAGCTGATAACAAATCTAGCTACTTCCTCTTCCATTAATCCGTAACGTTTCTTTCCCACCTTGGAAATTTATTGCTTTCCTCGCAACCTTCAATAATTTCTTCAAAGTTGGAACATTTTTCTGCATGGTATAAAATTCTTGTATCTTTCTTCTTAAAATACATCGCTCCATATCATCTACAAGAATTAAAGGTTCCCTTGGTCTGTTCTTCCCTGGTGATTCTAGCTTTTCATCTCCTGCACAGACTCCCTCTCTCCTGGTTTTCTTTATTAGGCGCTCTGACCCGCCTTTATAAACTACTTAAAAATGTTGTATTATGTCAGTATTAGTTAACTAAGTAGTTTAATACGTAATCAATTGAAATAAAATAAGCCTCACCTGTGATCGCAGCTGCTTTTTTCGTTGCCTGATTTAGAGGAAACAGATACTGACCTGTTTGTTTCTCTTCATCCAAAAATGCTATTACTTGCTTAATAGTATTTTTTTCACCACTCCGTGTATACAGTATTGATGTTGAATTGACAACACTGGACTCCAAGTGCAAATAAACTGAAGAAGGCTCAAAATTGTGAGCAGTGGGGGAGAGAAATGGAGAGAGCTAGAAAAGAGAGAGATAGGAATGCAAGGAGGGAAATGAATTACCGAGGCTGAGAAGGAATTAGGGTTCAGTTCGCATATCTTATTTATTTATTTATTTAAATTCAAATATACAGAATAAAGAAATATAATTACAAAACAAACAAAGAGAAATACAAATAAAATAATACAAGCAATATAAAAAGAAGATACAGTAGTATTAACAAAATTTGAGACCGAATGAGCAGCGCTCGTGCTCGGTCGCAGTTCAGATATAATATTAAAATAAAAAATAATAATAATAATATAAATAAATAAGTAAAATAAAATAGGAACTAAAATATAATTACAGCGGCAATGGAATTATATAATATAATATTAACACTAGAGAAGAATAATATCGCACGTGAAAAGTAGGACTAATATATATTTCAAAATTATAGAATACAAATATAATATAGGTTGATTAATTCATACACATAGGCTATAAATTTATTTAATCAAATTGAAGATATTAACACGTTTCTAATTTTCTTGTTATATGTTAGTGGGTTACATGTTAGAAGTTCTGGGTGTAATTTAGTTAAAGCATTGTACAACCGAGGGCCAAAATTTATGCTATGCTTTAGACCAGCAGATGTGAGACATTTAGGTTCTACTAATGTTGAATTAATATTTCGTCTTGTGTCATAATTGTGTGTCTGTAATACAAACTTATTACGATTTTTATGATAAAATTTTAACAGCGTATGCTTATAAATTTGTTCAATATTAAATACATTAAATTCAGAATAAATTAATTTAGTTGGATAATCGAAACGTTTCTTCAAAGAAATTTTAATTATTCGTTTTTGTAGTAAATTTAATCCGATGGTCCGACTATACAAGCATACTGATCACCACAAGTAATATAACACATTAGTACTACCTAAAATGTCCTAGTCAAAAATAAAAATTCCCACTACTATTGTTATTCTTTTTAGCTCTTGTGAAAAAATATTTTCAGTTTGATTTTTTTTCCTTTTCTCAAAATCTTGCTGCTCCTACGGCCTTGCTGCCCCGGGCAGCAAATACAGAAATGCTGGCAACCGATTTTGTTGAAACCAATGAAATAATTATTTACTCTTTTCTCTACTTTCTGGATTATACTCCAAAGAGTATATTATGAATTGTTGATTTATGTATTCTGTGTCCTGTGCCATAGGATGGAGACTTACACACTGAACAACGGGAAGTTGTACTGCATTCCACACTTTAAACAGTTGTTCATTGCAAAGGGAAACTACGAGGAAGGCTTTGGTCTGGACCAACACAAACGCAAGTGGAACAGGAACAGCAATGAAGACGATCTCCTCAACAGCTTGAACAATAGCGCCGACCATTGAACTATGCCATGAGTAATCTGAGATATTGGATATACGGCCGACTTCCTTTAATATAGGAAGAGAGACACGCAGGCCTTCAGAAAATCAAAATATAATTCAGTTACTTTAAATTATGCTAAACACTTAACAGCAACCAACAATATTTTAAATACATATATACATACATGAATATATCAAGTTGGAACTGCCCACTATGAAGCAAATGTGCCTACTTTTTAATAGTTTTTTATTTATCCAATTTGTTCTACTCTTGCACATATATCAGACATATTACTCAGTATTATAAATCTTTGTTATGTTGATTTAATATTCTTTAAACATTGCTTTGTGGAAATATCTCGTATCTCCAGATGTTTTTCCATGCTAGAAATATGTTTTTATGCCTGCATTTTATTACCATTCTGCTGAAGTCTTCCGAAAAGTTTTCCTGAGGAAAAATAGCTTCACATATGTTATGGAAGTGTTATCTATGGTTGAATTTGTAAATATTTTATAATACAGTTTTGATTACAGTAATATAACTTTCATAAAATGAAAGTTCACAGATTTAAATATTTTTAAACTTAAAAATCAAAAGTCTCTCTCTGAAGTTTTTGACCAAATAGTAGGCTTGTAATCTAAATGGAGTTATAAAAGAAGTACTTCTGCTAGGATCTTTTAAAGAGACGTTTCTGTGTAATGTGATATTTGGTGAAATTTATTTAATGAATAAATTGTGTGCAGCAATTCTGGTTTCAATGATTCCTACCTACTTCATGTGTATTTGGGTGTGGGGACTAATGGATTTTTTTTTTATACTATTATTCAGGAAAGAGACATTCAATTTTTCATGTTTATACACATAGTTGTACGAAAATTGGCAGAAGCCTCGCACTGAATGTGAACAATCCTTATACATTAGAGGAACTTCAAGGCAGGAATTGGATCGTGTATTTCAGCATCTTTGGCGGTGTGAACATTGTATTGAAGCTGGTGGAGGTCATTTTGAACGTCTTATGTCTTAAGGTAAGGAAATAAACACCATTAAATTAATTTTGTGCGAGATCGTGCGTATTTGCTTGTTTTTCCACACAGAACCAATACGCGGTAAGTGTGAAATACCACATTCAGTATTCCCAATGTAACACACATAACAATTTCCCTCTTCTTACCGCTTAAGCGCGACATTCATTTTACTGCTTTAGGCTTTTAACATATTATTTTTAGAGACGTTTAACATAGTAATAATTATATATTGGAAACTTACCACTGCAATTTCACCTAAATTGCAATGTTAATTATTGTTTTTAAATATTTGCAAAAATTAAGTAAAGTCTACTACTCCACGAAACTTATTGCATTCCTGATACAAGTAATGTTAAGGAAGCCGTGAAAAAATCAACAAGATTCCAGATGCCGATGTTATTACTGCAATATGTTATATAAATAATATTGTTAAAATATTAAAATGAAAAATAAATCATTACATAACCTTACCGTTTGTTTTAAGTTCGCATTTATAGACTGGGGGAAAAAAAAAAGACAGACGTATATCATGGCCTGCTGGAGTATAGTAAACACAGAATAGAAGAAAGATATTTTGGTTTTCCGAAGTTGCCGTCATTAAACAGAAACCAACATGGAGATTTCATTGCAACTAATTAGAAATTCGTCTTTCAGGTATGTAATAAACGATCTTCGCACAAAATAATGTACGATACACGAGCGGTATGTTTGTTTTCATGTTCTCGGAAATTAAAAAAGCTCAACTACGTTTCGCTTTTTCAATCTTTCCCTCGACCATGAAAACTTCAACATACCGCTCTTGTAACGTATATTACTATTATGGAAGATAAACTAACACTCATGAGACTTTTAGTAACAAATTGTCCCCTGGGCACATTATTGGCGTCCCACAGGGTAAGATGAATGCCGGGGCTGCCAGCTTTAGGTTATTCATCATAACCTCCAATTGTACTATCCCCAGGAGGAGGGTTGCCCCTTCCGCTATTACAGCGTTGAGGTCTTTCTCCCTGTTACCCCGGAGATGGGTCTTCTTTTTCTCCCAGAAGAATGGGCACCTCTTCTGCTTAGTATGCCGAGTTTGAAATATGTTCTAATCGCCAGTTTAACCTTGTATCATTCCAAGGCTAAAGGCGCAGAATTTTGGTTTCGAAATAAGAAAGAAGAACGCAGAATAGAAGCTACAGAAATGAAATTTTTGAGAGGTGTGGCTGGATATACTTTATGGGATAGGAAAAGAAATGATGACATTCGAAAAGAACTCAAAATATTCAAATTAAAAGAAAAAATATCTCAATATAGGAACGATTCGATGGAACATGTGGAACAGATGGAAGATGACCGCATTCCAAAATTAATTTTAAATTATAAACCGAAAGGTGTAAGGAATGTTGGCAGACCGAGAAGGAGATGGATACAACAGTTGCAATTCATGAGACCAGAACGAGCCATTTATGGCTTAAGTCCTGAAGCTGATAATGATGATAAACTAACACTAAATACTGGTAGAAAGAATGCATGCCGGGCCACTTAGCAATTCAATTACCGCACAATGCCGCTGGGTGTTACCGCTTGAGAGTAACTTACTGCCCACCTGCCAGTGCCTGGGTTGTGTCCTAAGTTGAAGGCGTATTTCTGCTTACAAGTTGTTTTAAATTCATCTATTATTTTCAAAGAAATTGCGAAGCTACCATCTTTGACACAATAACTAGATTAATAAGAATACTACACGAAAATAGTGAAACTGCAGTTTATATGGTATTCCACAGCCTTCCTTATTATCCATGGATGTTGCCATTGTTACAATCGATATATACGGATAGTTACATTTCATAATGTATTAACAAAAATGTATCAGTTTCATTATAAATATAAAATTGTATTATAAATACAGATACAGAACTGAAAATTGAATCTAATTGAAACATTTAACTACACATTTCTCCTTTGCATGGAATAAAAACTCTTCAGAAAATTCAAGACAGTTCGGATGTGTTTTACAATTATTTTATTGCAATGCCTTCTGAGTATCTCTATTTCTATTGTTTTCTAAGTGAAGTCCTCGTAACACGATACTATTTCAAAATGATAGCGACTTCGACTTGGCATTCCTTTTGCAGCCCAGTGTACAACAGTATTTGGGATATGTTTGAAAAATTTTAGAACTATATCGGTAACTATTTCTGAGAAAAGGGACACGAGTTACTGGAAATGTTTAATAAAGAAAGTCATTGAAAATTTCTTACTTGGCATTTTAATAATTTGAGGCACGACATATTTAAAATACAGTTTTAGAGTATAAAATATGTATTTGCAGTAATACAAACCCATGTTTTTTTTAATTTAAAAGAAATTCTGGAATTTAAAGGCTAGGAACCTGTGATTCTCAGTTTTTTCCATCTTATTATCGAGTAACCTCAAAAATTTAATTTTGACTCCTTACTGATATTAAATGTTACCATATACAATATTTGAGTTATTTTCATTTTAAATATAATTTATTATCTATTATTCTTCCTTTTGTCGTAATAATTTATTGAACTATGTTCTATATGCTCATTTTTCTCTCCGAACATGAGTTTTACTCATACGGCAGTTAAGATTTATAGCAAGTAGAACATAATATTGTATTCTAAATGTTTATCTAAATGTTGTGTCTTTTATAGTTAAGTTATCTATCCTGGGTTCGAGGACATGTTGGTGTCCTGGGAAAAGAAAGAGTTGACGAGTTGGCCAAATCAGTAGCAAAATCAGGCGTACAAGCCATTTTACAATCTGTGCCCTCTAGCTTTTATTAAAGTAAACTGAAAGATTGTTGTTGAAGAGTGGGACCAACAATGGAGGAAGAGCTCAACAGGATCTTTGACTAGGGACTTATATTTCCCAACCGTGCTCGACAGATTAAAATGTAAAATATTGGTTCGTAACTTTGTTTTGACACAATTTCTGTCTGGTCATGGTAAATTCGGAGAGTCTCTTGCAAGATTCAAGATACAGAGAGAAGGAAAGTGTAAGTATGACGAGGAGACCCAAACAGTGAGACATATCCTATTTGAATGCCCCTTACTCTGGCGACAGAGACATCATAAATTGAAATCTAATCTGGACTTTTGGGGATATACATTCTTCAGCTCCTTACAGAGTCTATTTTACGATAAAGTGTTACTTAAATATTTTCTAATGTATATTAATTCTGTAAATAAAGAACTTAGTGCAAAAAATCAATGTACGTGTACGTATATAGAATTTTAGTGTATCAGATCTGTGTATATAGAACTTAAGGGGATCGACAGAGTGTACAGTGAACTTCAGTGTATGTAGTGGGTCTCATTCAACGTAAGAGTTCAGTGTACATAGAAAAACCAAACAGCATACTCATGCTTGTACGTATTCACGTTGTGGAACTGACCGGTATAAATATTTACGTGTTCGCAAACTCAGACACACTTGTGTCCATTTGTACCCGTGTTTCAGAGAGAGTTTGTTTACTTTCGTGGTTTGAACTACAGTATGTTCATAGCTATCTATTTATGGTACCTGTATCTGTTACGTTCGAGTCGAGGCAGGAGTAATATTGCTGTACCAGTACCTACTACTGTCAGAGTTGAGTTCTCAATAATAAAACATTTACCTATGTTGCTTTAATCACGTATCGTGCCCATATGAAATCTATTTAGAGAACATTACAATCTGTGAATGTGTCGACAGTCATGTGACATTCCTTGTAAAATGAAATTTATGAATAACCTAGTACAGTGAAACCTGTTCAAATCGGAACCTGAATAATTCGGAATCCTGCATATTTCGGAACAATTTATTGGTCCCGGCGAAATTCGTATGTATTCTGTATAATTTTTACTGAATAAAACGGAAACTGTCCAATGTGGAAACGGAAACTACCTGCTACTGTTCAAAACGGAAGTAATATTTTGGGCATACTGCTTAATGTAAACTATATTTTGAAACAACGTGTAATTTCAAGGAATATACGAAATATGTAGGTCACTGACATGAAAACAAGTTTTCTTTGCAAAATTTTAGAGGGTGCGAAGGTGTGTTTGCCTGTCGGCCATAAAGTTTATTACCCTGATGTCTAGGCAGACTAGTCCCTTCAAAGATTTTCACACCCATATACTGTTGTAGCTAGACAGAGCGCAAGTATACTGATTTCCTGGTAAAAAAAAGAAAGTTGCGTAGAATGTGGCATTAACATTAAGTGACGAAGTAAAAGTTATCGAGTTAAAGGAAAATTAGGAACAAAGTGTGTGTAAAATAATGTTAAAGTTCAGTTGTGGAAAAAGGAGTGACACTTTAAAAAACAAAGATCATAATGAGTGGCTTGCGGCCAATATTGGGACATAAAAGGAACCAAAAAGTAACTGTTTATGTGGAAATAAATGAACTGTTGTGGGAGTGAGTTCTTCATGCTCTTTCAAAGAACATGCCAATTTTTGGATCTATTCCACAAAGCAAGCCATTGAACTGGCAAAGAAATTAGGTAAACCAAAATTCAATGCTTCTGAAGGATGGCTCCTAGTCCAATTAAATAATAATGTGCAGTGATACACAACTCAGTATTATAGTGTAGTGTTACATATTAAATTGAATGAGATTAGTGAACTTTAGTAGTATTTATTAACTGATGAGGAGTCACGATAACATTTGTACAGAAAATGATATTTTAATCAAGATGATTCACCAACGGAATAAGCGACAGAAGGCTGATTTAATGTGAGTAGTGTTAAACGGAATATTTTGTACTTCTTGCAGTTTGCAGCATACCATTTCGTTTTTCATGTATAAGAGTGATAAAATATTCCATTTCAATTTCACACGTGAATAATACGGAAACCTGTTCACAACGGAAAAAAAATTAGGACCATGTCACTTCCGTCTTGAACAGGTTTTACTGTACTGTATGTGTAACACGTTACTTTTTTATTTGTTTTTATTATTCCCGTCAGATTAAAATGCACTGTTTTATTCAACAAATACAGTTTCTTTCTAAAACAAGTAACCATATCTGTTTACATTTTGAGTTATTAGTAATTTATTATTATTAGCTGCAAAAATTAAGACTGCAAAAATGATGAAATTTGAAATGAATGTTTAAAGTTATTGTATAATTTTTTATGCATATAAATATCTCTTTCAAAATACATTTCTATATCTATTTCTGTCCATTGTCTCAGTGTGTGTGGTCCCCGGGTACCCTGACCCAGTAAACGGGGGAGTCTCGCAGTGCGTGCGTGTGTTTAGTAGAGTTGTGGGTCTAGGCACAATAAGCTTCAAGCGGCGGTGCCGAAATTAGTAAAAAAAATGTAAGCCCATGCTTAATCTTGATGTCTTTTCAACAAGGAAGTCTCAGAAAGGGCTGATTGCCATTGTTTTCTTCATTTCTCGCATTTTCTGGACGATATTTTATTTTACTCCTGATTAGTTGTTTGCCAATGTACAGTAGCATGCAAATTAATCCGAACACGACATATTTTTACATTTTCTGTCATTGTTGGCCTCACAGCTGCTCATGCCGCTTTAATTGACATCTGTAGTACGTGTAATTCCATTGTTGAAGATCTGTCGTTATTATTTTTTTTATAATATGTGACATTTTGCCTGTCATTTTGTACTTATAAGCATTTCAGTTGTGTTGAAGACTTAATACTGCAATCCTGTGTACATTCTGTCGTCTTCACAAATGGATACAACTCCACGAAAACGGTCTAAAATTATAACATTAGCAGAGCATTCTTCTATGACACAGAGGCAAATTGCTGCAGAATGTCACATCGGTTTGGCTACTGTTAATTCGATCATAAAACGATACAGGGAGACTGGATCCATCACACCCCAGAAAAAAGGAAACTGTGGCCGGAAAAAGAAGACTTGACCTGCAGATGATCTTTTAATTGTCAGGAAAAGTAAATTAAATCCTAGACTAACTGCTGTCGACTTAACCCGCGAGTTAATGGCTACCACTGGGGCGAATATTCACGTCACAACAGTGCGGTGTAGGCTTTTGGAAGCTGGACGAAGGGCTCGTAAGCCTATTAAGAAGCAACTGCTAACCCCTGTTATGTGCAAAAAACGCTTAATGTGGGCAAAATTACATCAACACTGGACAGTGAATGACTGGAAGAATGTACTTTTTTCCGATGAGTCTCATTTCGAGGTCCACGGCCACCGTGTTTCTTATGTATGAAAAGGATCCGAAAAAGTAACAGCAGCTCATCTCCAACAAGCACCCAAATACCCCCCTAAAGTAATGTTTTGGGGTTGTTTTACACATGAAGGGCCTGGAGCATTAATACCTATCAAGGGAATGATGAATTCTGACAAATATATTCACTTATTGGAAACCAGAATCGTACCCCAGCTGCAAAAATCATTTCCAGATGGCAGAGGTGTGTTCCAACAAGACCTGGCACCATGCCATATGTCTCGAAAAACTACAGAATTCTTCAACAAGAAGAATATTCAGGTACTCCCCTGGCCAGGCAACTCACCCGACATCAACCCCATTGAGAACTTGTGGTCAATTTGCAAAAGAAGAATGCAAAAAATGGATTGTTCTACAAAGGAGAAGATGATTTCTGCCCTCATTGGTGTATGGTTTTGCGATGAAGCAATGAAGAATATTTGTGGGAAATTAGTGGAATCCATGCCAAATCGTTTCAGAGCTGTTATTAGGATTAAGGGAGGCCACATAGATTACTGAGGTATGTCTTAGATTCTTTTTTTTATCCCGTTTGAGTGTTTTTGCATAAGTAATTATGTTGTTCGGATTAATTTTCACGCTACTGTATCTGTAGGTACAGGTTCCAGCCAGTGAAGCGTATCGGCACACGAAACTAACAAGAAGCCAAGCGTTGTTTCAACACATTGTTTGAAGAACAGGCTAGTCTAGTTAGTATTCTATTCTTTACTTACGAGTGGAAATTAAGTTTCGTGTTGGGATTAAAGTAAAGTTACCAGACATCCACTTTTATTGGGGACAGTACTCAAATTTTGCTTTTTGTACCGGAACAAAATTCGTCCCCGAATTGAATAATTTGTCTCCAGATATCCCCGAATTTTAAGTGTTAATTATTATAATTTTAAAAATTTCTGTTGAATATATCAGTGCCTGGGGTATTCATTCACAACATAAGCTATCTTTGGGATGTAGCCTATATTGCTAATCTCCCTTCCACAACTAAAAAAATTACAAGAGACAGTCCATTATTTTTCTGGCAATGTTGATGGACTTGGTCTGGTTGAAATAGTTTATTTTATAAAATTTCTTGCTTGAAGAAATATGTGACTTCGGAGAAAATAGCAAAATGGAATGAAGGAAACTGATAAAAACTCTAAATTAAATACTGTATTTAATACTTAAAGACAAAATTTAGAGTTTTTTTATCAGTTTCTTTGACAATTTTCAGGTTTGCTTCTCCGATGAATCAACCTTTCATTGTTTGATGGACAAAGCTCTTCTTGTTCGTCGACGAAAGGGAGAAAATTTTGCTCCTGGATGCCTGGTTAAACCAGTTAAACACCCAATATCAGTCATGATATGGCCTGTGATATCAGGCAAAGGTTCAGGACGACTCTACATTGTTCAGGGAACAATGAAACAAGATCAATATATCCAGGTATTGGAAAACAGGCTTATCCCTCAGCTGAACGAATGGTTCCCAAATGGGGAGAAATATATTTTTATGGAAGATGGTGCACCTTGCCACACTGCTAGGAGAGTCAAAACGTTTCTGGCTTCCAAAAACATTCCACTTTTGCCATGGCCAGGAAACTCACCGGACTTGAACCCCATTGAGAACGTCTGGACACTCGTAAAAAGAGAGATGGCAAAAGAATTTATTACTACTAGATTTCGACTAATTGAAAGGCTGACACATGTTTGGAATCACAATGAGAGGATCCAGAAAATAATACAGAAGTGTATTGTAAGCATGCCAAAGAGAATTGAAGCTGTAATTAAAGCCAAAGGAGGTCGTACGAAATACTGAAATTTCTGTAAAAATGAGGTGTGGTTGGCTACTTATCAATATTTCTTGAATTAACATTGTTATAATTGTAATTATACTTAATATTGTTTAAAAATTAAATATGTAATGTGAATTCTGCTTAAGAAAGGAAACCAGAGTTCAAACGAGGAAGTAATATGTAAAATATAGTAAAAATGTGAGTGATTATAATAATGTGGCCAGGTACTGTATACCGTACACGTTTTGATTGATTTTAGTCGACAATGTATGCATGGTTTTATCACAGTCTAGTATATACAGTCACGAAGCTTGAGTTGTGAGGGTGCTAGGAACAATAGACTGTGCCGGTACTATTTCGCATTGTCTGTAATGAGGCGATATTAGCGATCCTAGTAGTTAGCAACTATCTAAGGATGCATATTTACTACGTATTGACTGTATATACTAGACTGTGGTTTTACCGCGTCCATTCCGTAACATACAACGTTCAATATTTCATCATCACTGTCAATATTTCGAGACACAGACTTCACATGATAACAACAAGTTTACATTGAAATAATACCAGCACAAAACTTAGTTTCAGCTCATATGCGAAGAATTGAATACTGAATAGCTTCTTCTTCAAATAAAGTGATGTAACAGCGCTTGGTTTCTTGTAACTGTAGTTACCGTTACGCTTCACTGACTCCAACCTGTACAGATACTACTCCCTTCCCAATGGCCAAAACATCAGTGAACGAAAACTAGTATATGACTGTTGGGAATAATTCGAGCTTGTGCTCGTATTTACAATTGCGATATGACAAAAATGACCATAGTGAGACGTATTTACAATCGCGTAATGTAAGCTTGTACATCTGGTGCAAGAACAACGCGTGGGGATAATGATAGGATATATTTACAGTATGTGAAATGTTAAATATTGTGCCAGAACGACGAATGAGAAAAATCCTAGGATGAAACTAAACTGAGGTTTTGTAAATTGTTGTACAATATATCGCACACAAATTACGAATGTGAATTGTCATAGGAAAGAAATATCCCCAATCGCGGTCTGTAGATTGTTTTGAATAGAGGTACCAATGAAAATGATTAAAGTAGTTGCACGAAAAATAAACCAATTCGAGTGCGTACTGCATGCTATCATGTGTTGGATAAAACCAATTGGATAATTCTCTAGTGTGTATCGCATATAGGCTACTCGTATTGCTAGTTAAAAACAGCAGAATTCATCTCCCGAGTCCGTACTGCATGTAACGTCAAGTAATAAAAATTGAACGCATCTACTTCACTTTATTTGTCACACAAAGGCGATTGAATGCATCTCCCCGAATGTGTAGGCCTATAGAATGTAGCATAAGATATAAATAATTGCTAACTTCTCCTCAAGTGTGTACTGCACGTAGCGTAGCGTCGGATAAAAACAATTGAATAGATCTTTTTTTGTGAACTATGTATAGCGTCAAATAAAAGCAATAATTGAATACATCTTCCAGAATGTGCACTCTATGTAGCGCTTGTTAAAACAATTGAATACAGTATGCTGTATCTCCTGTTGCGTGCATTGTATACAGCGTCGGATAAAATCAAATGAATACCTATATCTCCAATATTGTATACTTCAAGTTGTACCGGTTAAGAACAAATTAAGCCCATTTATATGAAAGTGTAGGCCTACTGTATGTTGTGTCCAGTAAATACAATTGAATGCATCTCCCCTAGTATTTATTGTATTACTGTAGGTTCGGATAAATATAACTAAATGCATCTAATCTAGTGTGTATTGCATGTAGGCCTACTGTCAGTGAATTGATATCCCCGAGTGGGTACTCCATGTAGCATTGGATACCAATAATTAAATACGTGTGCACAATAACTGTGCACTGCATGCAGGATGGCATAAAATCTATGAAATACATCTCCCCTGGTGTGTATTGTATATAGTGACAGTTGAAAATGGAATTAATCTCCCGGATAGCATAAGCTACTGAATTCATCTTTAGGTTAACAATTATTGCGTATGCCTCTTATGTTGCACAATGCACGTCATTAATTGAAGTAGTTCAATTCAATACAGCTCCCAGACTGTGTACTGCATTTAACTTAGTGTACACTTTGTTGGTATCAGGTAAGTAAAAACGCTCAGTGGATTCTGTGGAGCTAGATACATGCAGTATGTACTCGTTTTTATTAACGTGCTCTCAGTCACCTGATGAAGTAAAGAGACACTAATATTCCCTGTCCGTTTCTTTACATTGTTCGTTTCTCGTGTTTTTAAGAACTGTTATACAATGTAAGCAATGTAGGCTAATGATATTAATAACATTGTATTACAAGCCTTCTCTATTAATTTACCTTAGTTCAGTAACAATATGTTTAAAATGAAGGGGCGAAAGAATGCTGATTTTTCGACGACGATAAGTAGCGAATATGTATTCTTAACATAATTCTTCTGTTTGCTTGCGATTATCAACTGTGTGCTACGAGAGAAATACAATTACAAACTAAGAACTTTTAATTTTGAATAGACACACAGAGAAACAAAGATAGACAAACACAGACAACGCTGTGAAGTAATGGTCAGCACATCTGGCTGTGAAACGAACGGGCCCGGGTTCAAATACTGGTTAGGACAAATTACCTGTTTGGTGTTTTTTCCATCATCATCATCATCATCATCATCATCATCATCATCATCATCATCATCCATACTATAGCCCGGGTTAAGTTCACGGTGCGGAGTGCTGTACTTGTACAAGAGAGCGACCGTTCAGCTACCCAATCATTTACAAGAACAGGAGTGGTAAGCACAATAAACCTCAGGCTGCAGTGTAAGCCTTCGGGTCCCTCCTCCGTACAAGAGAAAAAACACAGATAGAGTATGTACGGTATATACTAAGAGAGACAAAAGAAAGAAAACAAACATGTAGGCAGTATAATGTAGATAGGTATGTAGCCAGGTATATAATGGATGGATGATGGATGGTTTGATCAATGGTTAGGCCTACATGGGTTGGAAACAATGATGGACGGATGTTTGGACATACAGTATGGATGAAAGGATGTTTGAATGAATGAATGAATGAATGAATGAATGAATGAATGAATGAATGAATGAATGAATGAATGAATGAATATCAAATACATCATGCCAGAAGGGCACAACAACAATTTTGCTTTTAATGGAACCCATTTTTTGTTTGAAAACAATCGTTTGAGAATTATAATGGACATCAGAAAGACCGAAAGAAAGTATCGTGTTATGTAGACAAAGGTAGGAAAATCATTCCATCTTTATATGGCTCTAATGTAAACTTGCAGTTCTGTTGATACTCCCTTCTGTTCAGTGGCGGCTCCTGGATATTTCTTAAGAGGAGGAAAGAAGTTAACAGCACGAAATGACACCTTCTTGAATGAAACATGCTACAAATTAGCCTACATGCATACATGTAAGACCAGGTAGTGTTGGAGTTGGCTTTCCCTTCTGTATAGAAATAATCTGTTCTTGTAAACTGAGTTTCCTAAATTGTCCAAAATATATTATGTTTTCACTTCCAGTCATTGTTGAATAATTGCGCAAATTAACAATTACAAGGAAATTCACAACCTCGTAGCATTTTTCGAGCACACTACAGCATCACACGTGTTGGAAGAGACTAGCTACTAGCTCGTAACCGGAACCGTTTTACGGAAATGGAAATGGGAATGGGAAATAATCTGAGGAAAGCGAGAACACTTCACTTCCAGTCATTGTTGAATAATTGCGCAAATTAACAATTACAAGGAAATTCACAACCTCGTAGCATTTTTCGAGCACACTACAGCATCACACGTGTTGGAAGAGACTAGCTACTAGCTCGTAACCGGAACCGTTTTACGGAAATGGAAATGGGAATGGGAAATAATCTGAGGAAAGCGAGAACACTTCACTTCCAGTCATTGTTGAATAATTGCGCAAATTAACAATTACAAGGAAATTCACAACCTCGTAGCATTTTTCGAGCACACTACAGCATCACACGTGTTGGAAGAGACTAGCTACTAGCTCGTAACCGGAACCGTTTTACGGAAATGGAAATGGGAATGGGAAATAATCTGAGGAAAGCGAGAACACTTCACTTCCAGTCATTGTTGAATAATTGCGCAAATTAACAATTACAAGGAAATTCACAACCTCGTAGCATTTTTCGAGCACACTACAGCATCACACGTGTTGGAAGAGACTAGCTACTAACTCGTAACCGGAACCGTTTTACGGAAATGGAAATGGGAATGGGAAATAATCTGAGGAAAGCGAGAACACTGCACCCACCCACGTGGTCTGTGTTGCCACATGTACATTTTACAAATTCAGTATCACATGGTTTTGAAGAATGTCAGTTCTTGTAAAGTCATACTATCATTATTGTTCAAAGCTGCCGGTGGCCGAGTAATGTTTTATGTTAAAAATGATGTAGTTTGGAGCACCTACTTTCAGTTTCTAATATATTTGTACAAAACTGAAAAACTTGGTTGTTATCCTGTCTAGTAAACAATGAATAGAAGTGAATTTCAGGGGCCAACTACGTAGAACTACTTCCTCTTTGTTTTACATAAACCCGACTTTAACTTTGAAATATCCACGAAAGTTTCAAACCATGAATAGTAGCCTAAATAAAGTGCAATGAATAATATTTTTGATTTATAATTTAAAAAAAAAGTTTACATGGTGTCTTTCATAGCGTTGCGTTAACACTGTTTTTGTTGTGCCTCCTCCTAGATGTGTTATAGTCCGGTTGAATGCAGCATCGTTAGATGGCAGCGGTAGCGAGCTTGCTGCACGACCAGTCGGTTTCTATTTCCCGCCCATGACCGATTCAGAGGAGGATTTCCTCTCTCGCCGTTCATTTACTTGCTTTAAAATTCTGCTTCTTTCTCTGCCCGCTAGTGCGCTGTTGTCTATGTGTGTTAACTGCAGTAGAGGAAGAATGGAGTGCCTTTCCTCCACACAGACAATCTCGCATCTTTCTCACAGATTTCTACAGCACATGAGCGCGCGTCGTTTAAAACTCGATCAACCGAGGTTTTCTTATAGCTGAGAACTTAAAAATTATCGAATCTTCCTCGAATTTCAAGGCATATATTTTATTTGGTATTTACTTTCAAAAGAAGAAAATGTGAGGAGGACGTTCCTCCCTTCCCTCCCCCGAGGAACCGCCACTGCTTCTGTTTGTAGTTTGTTGGATGGATGGAATGGAAATACTGACGGATATGAAATCGAAAGAAGAGGAGAAAGGAATGTGCAGGATTTTACGAAATAATGTAGAGATATAAGATTCAATATTGGTAGTGTGCAATACATTTAAATGTTCCGCTACACGAAGGAAGGGGAAGAATATTATGATACTATAATTTACGGAAACTTACGAAATTAGACAAACGCCTATGTTGTGTATTATTGTTTCATTTATAATCAAAGCTCGGAACTTGGGGACTTGTGTCTTTGCACGTGACTATGTGACCGGACTTCAATGTCAACATACTCCCGCTTCCAGCACGGAGGTACTGTCAGGTCTGCTACAAAAGTGGTTTCTGGCTGCGACAACATATTGATAATATTATGGTAGGTTGAAACACGTAATTTCATAGCATATGTATAATAAGAATAAACATGAAAAATACATCAAATTTACACGTAGTTTCATAGCATATACTGTATATAATAAAAATAAACATGAAAAATATATCAAATTTACTGTTCTGCTGTGTACATTTTATTACAATGTATGACTACCTACATTCGAAGATTTTTCGGTAGTAGACTTAAAATACTGAATTTTTTCACTGTTACTGTTTTCTGTTCGATTTTCAGCAGTTGCTAGCTGATCTCGTATCTGAGAAAGATAAGTATATCCTAAATCTTTCTCGAAAATAATTTTCAATTTATTTGCCACTACTAGGGCAAGCCCTTCTACGTCTCGATCCATGGCTATGAACAGATCTTTCTCCAATTTGAGGGACTGCAATGCCTTTCAATGAATTCCGTTTCCAGCCTCTAGTTTGTGTGTGGCACAACTTACAAAATATAAACTCTCCATTCGAAAAAAATAATGTATCTCCTCCGAATTCTCCACGAAATTCTGTATCTTAAATTTAAAACAAAATGTATTTTCAAACTTCTATAATACCCATTCGAAATAACACGTATTTTCTACTTCCTCAAACAGACCGTTTATCTTTAATTCTCTGAATGTCATTGGCTTCGACATAACAGTTTCTTCGTCCGTCTTCCTGTCATTAGTTGTGGCCACTTTCTTAGTACATACGACTGTCCCTGAGCACTTGCAGCGTGAGCTTTGTGTACGTTGTACCTGTAACCTTACTCAAGCACACGACACAAGTCCCCAAGTTCTGAGCTTTGTTTATAATATTAATAATCGGTACTATTTCATTCGCAATTTTGTTGAATTTTATTCAGTTATGAAAAGATCTAATTCGATTATCGATTTTTAGTTCGAGGATTCGCAGAATTATACAAATGTAAACATTAAAGTTTATTAACTCGAATAACAATTAAATGAATTACAACTGGAAATTATTTAATTTATCAGTAAGTAATACAAAATATATAACAAAATAAGTTATTGTTATTCTAATAATTGCTGAAACGGTAGTTAATTCAAGGCGGCACATGGATACGTGGGGGGAGGGGGTAATATTTCCGACTCGAACGCCATCTGCCAGGACAGTTTCATGGTTCGAACCAGCGTTGCCAACCGTGGCCGAATTCGGCTAAACGTAGCTTAATTTATAGTCGTGTAGCTTGTAGCAGAATGATCGTAGCCGAATGTGAAAATGTAGCCGAACTGAGATTCGATCGAGCGACCATCTGTGAATATTTTTCTTTTAACAAATTTATTTTCTCATATTAATACCCACCAGAATTTTCTCACTTCCTCATTAAAATTACGAAAACATACTGGTAGAAACTTTGTGTCACAGACTGAATTCTGAACAATGTGACCCGCATTTATGGCAAGGATAGCATTGCTATTTTCAGTTTTATTTTCCTGTTATGTGAATAGCGCCTATTACCTAACTGACAATTTCTGTACTCGTGAATTTACTAGGGGTCGCCTACCCAACAAAAGTAAACCAGTAACCTGACTGCTCCTCTGTTTGTGAACTTCCCGGCACACGGCGGAGTTTTTATTAGGAGTTGCCTAGTCCGCATAAATAACCGGACTCCGACTTCAAATAACAATGAAACTTAAGGCTCTTAGATTTTAAAAACTGGCAATTTCCACGCATATCTATCTCATTGTCCACTTGTTGCAAAACATTGTAAACATTATAACATTGATCGTCGGTTCTATTTATTACTCAAGCTCTAAAATCTAAACTATCTTCATACATACCGCACTTTACGAATGGTCTTCTGATGACATAGTGTTTACAATGTTTTGCACAAAATGTCGCAACAAATTGACAATGAGATAGATATGAGTTGGAAGGCCGGGAAGGGCCAGTTTTTAAAATATGTGTGAGTCTTATGTTTCATTGTTACTTATTTCCTTTCATGGCGTCTTCCGCCGTCAGTATACTGGAAATTAAGGAAAACAGTCTTACGCGTGTCTGATTTCCAGTCAGACGAGTTCCAATAAGATAGGACCTACTCCGTAAATGCAACTTTTGTGTGTAGTTTAGTGTAGTGTATTGTGGTTTCATCTTGAGTTCTGATACATCTGACACTGAGCGCCAATCGTCCACGAGGAAGAAAACCCTGTCGCACAGAAATTAATCCATAAGCTTGCTACGAACACACTGATTGGTCTCCTGTTATCATGCATGCCAATATCCATGACAAGTCAGTGTTATATATCCTAAGGCAGGACCAAGTGACGAACAACAGGAAGAAGAAGAGGATGATAGCTTCTTCAAAGTGTGTTAGTGTTTACAAAATTTTGACTGTAAATATGTACCTATAAATACGAAGACAAATATGTATAAATACGTGGACGCTGTGACATTTTTTTGTGTTAGCAAGTATTATCAGAAGGATCAACTAGATTTCATTAGACTAGGTGAGTTAAGTTAATAAATACGTTCCCTTCTTTATATTGCTACATGCTTTGTAGACTGGGTTGTGCAACGCTTTACCACAGTCTATTATATATAGTCACGAAGCTTGAGTTTTGAGGGTGCTAGAAACAATAGACTGTGACGGTACTATTTTGCATTGCCTGTAATGAGGCGATATTAGCGATCCTAGTGGTGAGCAACTATCCAATGTTTGCATATTTACTACGTATTGAGCTTCGCGACTGTATATACTAGACTGTGGCTTTACCGAACCTATAGAAGTGTGTTGATGGTTAGGCCTATGTATTGATTTTTCGGTTTGTAAGAAATAATAATGAATATTATAAATATTAACATCACTAACCCCATTAATAATAATAAAAATAATAATAATAATAATAATAATAATTATTATTATTATTATTACTACCCTATTCGTAGCTCTTTCGAATTATTTTTATTAAATTAATATAACAGGCAATGAAATCATAGTTAAACGCAGCACATTGAACAACATCTGTGCAAATTCTTCAAGTTTTGAGCGTAGCTTAATTTCAGTCTTTGTAGCTGAATTTCGGGACGTTTGTAGGCGACTCGCTCGTGTTCAGGTTGGCAACACTGGTTTGTACACCTGTGTCTTTAAGTAGATAGTCACTGCTGCTAGTGCCATCAGCGAATAGGGATTATAAAGAATGGACACTGAGCGAATTTTCCTGTGTTTTGTTTCTCCGTGCGCCAGCGGCTAGTTCCACTTTCAAGCGCTAGAGGTAGTGTAATCGAGCATGCGCTAAGATAATAGAGTTGAGACACAGGATCCAAACATCGCCTACCTCATTGCATAATCCAGTAACGCTTTGCTTCAAATAAATTCAAGTTAACAGCTTTTCCTTATTTCTCAGTGACAAACTAGTTGTAATAATAATATTTTATATTTCAGATATCATAAATTATATTGTAAAATAATATAATACATTATAAAATTAAGTATCGAATTCGTTTAATATTTGTATATAATATAATATAGGTATATGGTTTTACTTCTCGTAAGAGTTTTGTTTTTCCATTTTCAGCGCTATCAAATCATTACATATTTTAATTGTTGTTGGGGGTCAACGTCTGAACTCTCATTATAAAGGAACTCTAGAGTCTAGACATTACAGTTAATGAGGATTTATTATTTTATGGATCCAATTTATTTTATTTGAGTACATAATGTACCTAGATGTATTAATTGTATGTGTTATATTTCCGCTGTGCCGACTGCTAGCTGGTGTGATGTCAGCGTCAACTCTAGGGAAAAAGCAGAATCTGACGCTCTAGCTGGCTTGAAGGTCATTGAAATCGGTCCGGCTACATCAAAGGTACCGACGCGAAGTGTCCATTCTTTATAATCCCTATTCGCTGGTGCCATCGCCTAGAGAAGATTATCTACGTGCCTTGTCTGCCCGTGTCGGCTGTTCTTAAGACGGTGATTTTATTCGAAAACTTAACATTACAATTTTCCTAGATATATCAAAATTAGCATATTGAATATTTCGAATGTACACAAGACTAAGCATCATTTCAAATATCTTTGTTTCAGAATGTTTCGTTAGAAAAACACAAAGCAACAAGTTTCATTAGGTAAAACGTTGGAGATGAATATTTTTCGTTAGATATGTTTTATATCTCGTTGCTTTGTAGACGTAATTTATCTTACAGATTATATTAGCGACTCATAAAGCATTCATCTCCAATACAGAGACTTGACTCACGTAACAGACCTTCACTCCATTTGACTACAGACTAGTGACTCCACAGTGCAGACTCTAGTATAGAGGTAACTTGAAACTTGATGGAACAAAGGTTGAAACTTATACTTCAGAAACTTCCTTTGCGTTTTAAGTAGTAAATGTATTGGGACTATGTGAGTAGCTATTTTAATGCAGGGTGTACTGTGTCCGATCAATCTTTGCTAGAGTAGTAATAGCTACTCATTAACTACGTATATGCGGTATTTAAATAGTGCAATGTAATACGTTGGAATATCTGCCTTCACCACTTCACAGAACTTGATTCGAATCGAATTAGTGTTAACTAATGAGCTGGTTCTCAGGGTTTCAAGGAATCAAATTGAAGCTTCAAAATTACTCTCATACTGTTAAAAAATTACAAAGGATTGTGCAATAATACCTGGTTCTTAATGCTTTTAGTTCGCGGTATATAGAAATGTGGATCTGTTACATTTCGAAAGAAAGGTGAAGCTGTGGTTTCCATCACGTATTATCTATTTTTCTGAATTTTCGAAAACTTCTACGAAAATTGCGTTATTGTTTATGATCGATTTAGAAATACAGTAGATGGGAAGCATAATGGCTAGTTCTTGAACAAATGGTAATGTGCTAGCATAAACCCATACTTTTGTAAATTAGATTTTGTTGTAAATTCTGTTTGTTTTTAATTTCTGATTCTCCCCCACCCCCCAGATTTCCATGCAGGGTTTTGTGTAATTTCCGGTTAGTTATCTACTTGGCAGGCATTGACATTAATATTAAAATTGATAGCTAGAAACTTTCTGTAAATTTTTTCTCTCGAATTTTATCATTTGTTGGGGCATGTCCTGGAAAACCTGAAACGCACTATTTCCCGAAACGCGCTGTTAACTGAAAGTAAAATAAAGGTCTGTTCTGGAACGGTTATGCTGAATTTGGGATAATGCAAATGCATAGAATAACGTGGCAAAGTTGTCATACTTCGAATCTAGAACAGTCTATGCAGTAAGGATTTCCCACCTGCTAAAACGGCTCTTCAAGCGAGACTTCAACTCCTATGGAGTCATTTTAAGGTGCTTCGCTTTGAAATTTAATAAACCTGTTTAATTTCTGAAAATTTAGACCAATTGTAAGGTATTACAAACCTTTAACATTGGTTTGCAAATCTCAAGTGAATTTATGGTGTCCCTAACATGCTAACTTTGAGCACGCGCGTCTTGGGTCTTTTGCATGGCCGGCAATGATTTCTTTTAACATTACTAACCTATTAATATAAGTAAATTACTAACATATGCCGTACAATTCAATTGAGAGAATGCAAACTTGTCATTCAAAAGAATTTATTAGCGCAAGTTATCAAAGAGAAATTCAAATGTAATAAATGCTACTACTATTTATTTTACAAGTGGCAACATTTGGAAGTTGTGTGGGGAAATTTCTCATATTTTTAAATCCCGAGGGTATTGAACACATTACATCGAAATCTTTCACTGGAAATTTAGAAAAAATGTTTGATGTAATGAATCAAATTTAATACATGTGAAACTTAAAGTGGTTTCATTCTTGTTCTGTTAACAAATGCTATTTTTTTATTAAGGCTTGACCCCCTGTAAATCTTCCTCAAATACAATTGTAAAATCCAGCTTTTCCATGAAAGCGTTTTTGTGAGCGAACGTCATTAAATGTAATTCAAATCTGCGGTGATCTTTAATTATGGAAGTGTCTTGTTCAGATTTTATTGTAATGACTAAATAGTTTCTAACCACTTTTATGAAGTGGAATAGTTTTTGATGCCTGAAAGAAGTCTGCAATTTGGTCTTTACAAGAATACGTGTTAAGATTCTATTGGCACATTCGCGGAAAAAGGCTTTGCTACTCAAAATGGTTGTAGCTAGAATTGTAAAAATTTCGCCGCAATATTCTCTGCTTTGTTTTCCGTATCTGAATTTATTTCGTGTCCATAAATCTCAACTGTACAGTATTTCGCGTCATTCATAATTTATTGTAGGCCGTAATATTGACAAGTACAAATGGTTAAGTAAAATTGAAATAAAAAAAAAAGTTAATGTATAGAACTTGGTAATGGCGTCGTGGAAATGTATCTCACCTTCTCCGCTTTGTGATTGAAATTTATCGTAAAATGTAATAAACTCATTAATCGAATTAATACTGAAAGTGCGTGTGAAGAATTCCTGCATTAAATTATTGTTCGTAATTTTTCAGCAGGTTGGACTGATTGCAGTAGAATTGATAACGTTGTGTAAACTACAGCTTCATGTTTATGCCGCTATCTATTCACTGTTACTTAGTACAGATTTGATTGAGGAATAATTCAGGATTACTAGCAAAATGGTTTGGGATTTTGTCAGGTCCTGAACAACTTTATGAAAAATGAATTTTCATAGTAAACAGCATGAATTGTCGTTGCATAAACTGACAAAATTAGGTCGAATTATATAGGCCTACAGAATTTCGTGTCGGGAATGAATGACATATTGATAATTTTCTTCAATCACGGTTTCAGGTTTAAAGTAAGGTTGTCTCGAGTGATTATAAGACTGCACATTTACATTGTCTACAAAGGAGACTTTACCACGAAATTTACCATGGTTCGGTACAAGTAATCAGGTCTCCGAAGCTCTGAAATTTTACATTCATTAGAAGCCGGAGTTGTATAATTTTGTATTAACGGTTTCCTTGTATAAAACTAAGATTTTATTAGAGAAAACTCAGATTTTAACAACCTACTGTAACTTATTTTTTAAAGTAAATCAAGCAAGACTTCGGTATGCTGATGAAGTGATACGGTAGTAAAATTTACTGTCAAGTTTTCATGAGCTTCCATTTCATTCTGCACTTAAATCAGACTACTTGTGCACCTCCTGACTGCAATATTTTCGACAAGACGTGACTGCCTGGTAACGACCAGTCCACTTTACTACTTCCAGACGAACACTAGAAAGTAAAATTGGTACTCGACATGTTGACTTGTAACAACGCTTATTTTCATGGAGGACTTCGTATTGAATATCTCGCAAGACTGCAGAAATACTCGAATTTAAGTTAATGCTACAAATAACGTTCCATTACTGGATAATTTAAAATATTAAATTTTACTTAATACGAAAATCCCGGTAATATATCGTGTATGGTATATACACAAAATACTGCAAGAACGGCTAAATTCGTCTCTGTAAAAAAATCTCGAATTATTGTTCTAATATTCAATAGAAATCTCTAATTTTAACATTGGATGAGGTTAATTAGAATCTTTACACTTGCAAAGAAATTGTATGTGTTCAGTATATGCAGGGCTCTAAATGGTTCTGTCCGTTGCATTACTGTAGTACGCGATCATATTAGACAGATTCTAGAAGTCTGTTGCTATACTAAATAAATCCTCGTAATGCAGGGATTGCACTCAGCAGCAATGGAACTTAATATTCTCATGAATCTTTTGGTAAGAATTGAGCTGATAATAATTTACTTTACTCAGACTACCCGATGTCTCTGAGAGCTGACATGGATTCACCACATCTCAACTGTTAACGGTGAGCAGCGTCATTTAAAATTTTTGCTGTTTTAATTTCATCGATATAAATTCTACAGCAAAGAAATGTGATGAAACTACCCGTTGTCTGAATGTGGCTTTTAATTTCAGGATGGAGGCAGAATTTCGCCCGTTAACTAAGGTCTGAAGGCAACCCAAGAGTCGGAGGTTCCCCACTAATGGAATAGTCCGTAAACGGTGAGTAGCGTACTTAACAAAAGCTGCTGTAATTAGTTCTGTTTGAGTTACTTTTCAAGTAACGTTGAATTGAAATGACTGTTGTATAGGCTACTGCCAAATGTAAAGATGTGTGGAACAAAAATATTTGAAAAGTTGGACATACTATTGCCAGTATTTTTTCGTAAATATCTGAAAGGATGGGGTCTTCCTAAAAAGCCTTAAATATAACTGACCACTACAATAATTTTCCTAGGAGAGTGTAGGAAGTCGAAAATTTTACCACTACAAAATGATTGATTCCAAGACAAACCTAGGAAAATTATATTGGTTAATAAATTTAAATAGGGTTTTCAGACTGCATAACAAGTTATAAATATCCTTTCACTAGTCTGTGGGGAAAATTTGGCACATATTTTTTAATTTTCAAACTTTTCAGAAATATTTGCTTCAATTTCTTGAACTTCACTAAAACATTAAAATAGAGGCTATATTCATAGTTTTCCTCAAAAAATCTTCTCCGTTTCAAATGGCTAGATTTAAGTATTGATGCCATGCATATTGATTTTTCATTCGTGAGAACAGCTGCTCAGATACGTGGTTCCAAACATGGCTTTCACAAAAGTGGCGAAAGATCGAATCTTTCTGCACTTCTTGTAAATCATTTTATATTGTTACCAGCACTGCAGAAATACTCTTCTTCCCCACTTTAAATTATTTAAACGATTCTATTTTTGGTTGAAGTCTTAGATATAGACGTAGGATTACTTTTGATGTGTTCTACTGCCGTCACTGCGTTAGTGTTCTAGAGACAATAAGCGAGGGATGATGCATACCTGTGCTTTACGGTGACGCAGAAGGGTGGAAGGAAACTTACATTGCTGGTTGTATATCTAGCAATGTGGCGAATCGCATAACGGATACCGATAAAATAATCTATAGCAAAAAGAAAGGACATGGCACTACCGTTGTCTGAATGTGGCTTCTAATTTCAGGTTAGAGCATTCCAGCCTCCTCCGTTACCTAAGCTCGGAAACCCACCAGAATTCTCGGATGTGCCCGTCTATGGGATGGAGTTGTCGGCAACGGTGAGTAGCACAATTTAGTTTTCTTTTGTTTTATTAATTCATTGATAGGAAAATCTCTGGGAAGGAAAGCACATAACATTACTGGAACTCTCTTTATTTATTTTTTTATTACATTGGGGAATTTAATTGAAGTGAATTTTATTATGGCAGGCAGAGTAACTATCTCATGCCCCCATGTTATATTGCTACCTATGCACTTCATTAAAACCAGGTACCCAGCTTCGAAGTTGTTAGCCCTGTGAATTTACAGTATATTTTCCCCTATTATATTATAGGGTTATCTAAGAAATTAGCAATTTCTTTGTGATAGTAGAATAGAAAAGAGTGGGAGAAGAGATTTGGTCCCTTGGCCATTTCTTTTAGGCTTCATCCCGACATTTATCTTATTACACTAGAGTAGAGGCCGGCAAACTGTCGATCAGGCTTGCCCATGACTGTTTACGTCCGTGAGCGGGCTTACGATTCGTATCGTTCGCCCGCCTGCAAACTTCCCTCTCAAGCAGGCAGGCTTAATTTGCTGTCTTCTGAAACGTACCGTTAATAAAGACAAAGAAAACTATTTCTCGTCAACATAATATCCATTAAATGCCAACAGTTATTATAAATTACTTGCACTTTTCTTTTCATCGTAGTAATATAAATTTAATGCAAACCATTCAAACTTTCAGCTTCATAAATAAAAAGAAATCTATCCCTCAGAAGTTAATAGCAAATCAATATTCTGAAGAACGGAAAACTTTTATACATTTACAGGTATTCATGAGGTTTTTTGTTGTTGATAAGGAAAAAGCTAAAATGAAATATTTTCTTCTCTTCTGTCTTCTCTGTTCTCTCTTCTCTTTTCTCTCTTCCTTCTTCTCCCTCCCTTCTCCTCTCTCCCTTCTCCCTTCTCTTCCCTTCTCAACTAGTCACAAGTTACAAAATGTTACTATTTTGTTCAGTCAGTTGCACTTTGCAGGAATATGAAATGCATAATATTGTCTTATTACTTTATGAATTCTGTAGCGCAATAAATCGTAAAACTGTGTGTCTTTAATCAAGAAATATCTACCGTGTTGGACCATAAGATAAAGGTTTTTTGAAATGACTAAATAGCCAACGAACTTAGGTTTCAAACTAGTACTGTTTCATCTTAACCAGCGCAGACTGGCTTCCATGAATGCAAATCACTCTACCTTATAATACGAGCAATCAGGCAGGCTTTCTTGGGTCTCGCCTGGACTGAACCTATAAAACCCTGGCTCAGTGGGTTCAGGCTAAAAGTTAACTTGCTTTGTAGCGTCACCGGAACCCAAACCTGACGGCAACCGGCTACGGGCGTGAATCTTGTGTGATTTTCCGGTCTGTACTCGAGACACCACGGAAAAACCTTGAGCAGGATGAGATATCGTGCTGACAATCCAATTTGCTTCAGTGGGGTCTGTGTGTATATATATATATATATATATATATATATATATATATATATATATATATATGTGGAAGGTTGTCCTTTAATCATGATTTAATATGCAAATACATTAAAAATCCATAAAAATTATTTACAAGTAAATATGTGCAATACAGCTATGCAGCCAATAACTTGATGACCCTGAATGAGAAAAATAACATAATTAGTGCATTAGTAGACTTATGTCTGTCGAGTCATGTGGTTTATAATGTTCAATTTGATTTTCGTCTTGTACGTTGTCGTTCCAAGCTAGAGGGTGGAGTACGCTCTTAGGTCTTCTGTGTTTATCTAAAGCAGTGTTGTAGTTACCCAAGGTAGAAATTAATGGTTTGTTGCTGCTGTACGATTTGGTGTACGTGCAGAAGGCTTGATTTGAAATATAATCTTGAATTGTCAAAATTTAGAGTTCTTTATGAATCAATCTAACAGGTGTTACTCTAGGCAGTCCTGTAATTAATCTTAAAAGTTTGTTTTGGAAAACCTCTAATTTTTTAAGAACTGTGATAGGTGCATGTCCCCAAGGGGGACAAGCATATAATATTACTGACCTAATTAATGTTTTATACAGGGACATCATTTTATTTTTACTAACATTTTTAATATTAACCTGGCTATACCGTTGGATCAACGCCGTTTGTTACTCCCTTCCACGACTGGAGTTCGATGATACTGGCGTAATATACAAACAAATCACTTTACTAGGTATAGGAGGGAAGAAAAGTAGTTCATCCATTTAGATAAACTAGGAAATGTCGCGCTTTTGAGTTTGATCATTTTCATTAGGTTTTTGTTTAATCAAAATACAGTACAGTATTGTCAATAAGTGTTTTTACTCACGAACTGAGCTGTCCATGTGGACGTATTCATTATGCAGTGTATATTATACTGTCTATAGCACATTAGCGTACAATATAGAGAATGAAGTTAAGTTGAAAAATAATCATAATATGGATATTTAAACACATTTTTGAAAATGGTGGTCGTTCATTTCGATACAGACTTTAGTTCTAATGTGTATATTAACGCACTATAGACTACTGTACGTAATCCCAATTACCAGTTTCGTCCTTCGTACTAGTAACTCATGTTGAAATAATTCTGTACCTACTCTATAAAAGAGTACCTTACGTACTGTAAATTCAGTCTTCACTTCTGTCCGATATGAAAAGATAAAATTACTCAGACATACTATCTACTGTCCGTCCAAGTGGTTATGTCGTAGGTTGTAGAAATGGAGGAAATCACGTGACGGTTAATTACTTAACGAGGCCCTTTTATTTAAGTTATTCTAAACAGTTGTATAATATTACGCACACGTAAAATTCCTAAGAGAAATTAATGTTCTCAGAAAAGAGCTAAGACAGCCCAGCCACTAGCTGGCGAATAAAAGCTGGTGGGGGAAACCGGGATACGACGTAGGCAAATGGACGACAGTACCTGTGCGAAAATGATTCAACATTGAAAGATCTTTCGTCACTGGAAAACGCGAACGTATTTTTGGAACGTACTGTTTACTATGACCGTAACGCTACTATGACTGTATATGCGATCTTGGATCTGTGTGGAGGACGGTTGAACTTCATTAGTAGAAGGGGTGGGAGTGAAGTACATTCAAAAACTCAGGTACAATAAAAATTGAAGTAAAAATAAAATGATGTCCCTGTACAAAGTCAAGGCTGTATGTGTGTTTAGATGTCTGCTTTTACTAGAAGTCTAAATGTGACTTTCAATTTCAGGATGAAGCTCCTCCCCAACCAGGATGTCTCCAGCAAACAGTGAGTTACCTCTAAGTGCGGCGGTTGGAGTCAGTGATCAGGTGTCACCGCGGCGCCGTATCGGGGTATACACGCCATAGCACGGTTTCAAGTGTGAGCATCGAATTCGACCCTAGATTCGATGAGCGATTACTACAGACATGTCAGAAATCAGACACTGAATGTGCAGTGTATGTGCGCGGAACGCCGGTCTATGCAGATTGCGTCATTCACGTGTTGCTCTTACCAGTTCTTAGCCTAAGGGATGTACAAGAATCTATTCTACGCTTCTAGTGTTCAATTAAATTGACATTTGGACATCGTAAACATACTTAGCAGAAGGAAAAAAAAAACACAATTATTGCCAGTGTCTATATTTGACAATAATTGTAACACAAGAAACAATAGAATTACTGAGTTACAATTCACAAGTCCACACCTGTGGAGTAACGGTCAGCGCGTCTGGCCGCGAAACCAGGTGGCCCGGGTTCGAATCCCGGTTGAGGCAAGTTACATGGTTGAGGTTTTTTCCGGGGTTTTCCCTCAACCCAATACGAGCAAATGCTGGGTAACTTTCGGTGCTGGACCCCGGACTCATTTCACCGGCATTATCACCTTCCTCTCATTCAGACGCTAAATAACCTAGATGTAAAATAACCCAATAAAATAAAATAAAATACAATTCACAAAGCAGTCGTTTGTAAATAATCATTTATTTACATGAAGAAAATATAAATACTTACTTACTGGCTTTTAAGGAACCCGCAGGTTCATTGCCGCCCTCACATAAGCCCGCCATTGGTCCCTATCCAGAGTAAAATTAATCCATTCTCTATCATCATATCCCACCGCCCTCAAATCCATTTTAATATTATCTTCCCATCTACGTCTCGGCCTCCCTAAAGGTCTTTTTCCCTCCGGCCTCCCAACTAACACACTATATGCATTTCTGGATTTGCCCATACGTGCTACATGCCCTGCCCATCTCAAACGTCTGGATTTAATGTTCCTAATTATGTCAGGTGAAGAATACAATGCGTGCAGTTCTGTGTTGTGTAACTTTCTCCATTGTCCTGTAACTTCATCCCTATTAGCCCCAAATACTTTCCTAAGCACCTTATTCTCAAACACCCTTAATCTCTGCTCCTCTCTCAAAGTGAGAGTCCAAGTTTCACAACCATACAAAAGAACCGGTAATATAACTGTTTTATAAATTCTAACTTTCAGAAGAATGTAGAAATATTGCAGTAATTTCGAAACAATAAAAGACGAACACAGTATTTCATTTTACGTAGTAGGTACTGATTATTTGAAAGTAATAATCTTTCATTGTTCCTCAAGCATTATTGGGACCATTGGTGCACAAATGTTAAAGAAAATATTTTACTCCCAATTACATGCAATAGAACATTTTGAGGTTTTTACACTGGAATCATTTCCTTGCTGTATATTAATATAAATTCACATTATTATTAATAAATTGGATCAATTAAGGTTGAATTTAAATTTATATATAGTTTATTTGGAAAACGTTGAGAGCAAGTAACAGCAAGTTGGGAGCGTTACTGAATTGAGTTAAAAGAGTACTTCACAATCTGTGAAGCGAGGACATTTTCTTTATGTCAGGTTTAAAGATTTATTAACGTAAGTATATTAAGATAATATAGTGACGTGAGATGGAAAATTCGCCATTATGTATTATTTTTCCAGAAAATTTTTCCGCATTACAAATAGTTGCTTTCTTCCTTCCCTTACAACCTCAATACCCTCACATGTATTCTTCTTAAACCTTGGTTCAAATTCCAATTGAAAAAATTATATCTGCACGAACTTTGCTTGCAGACGGAGAATTCTCGAGCACTTTGAACTTTCTAAATTGGGAAATATTAACCTGTTGGTCACTTGGCTTATGAAAATACATAGCTTTTGTTTCAAACATTGCCATATACTTCGGATCATCCTTCTACAGTACCATAAATGGAAATACAAAAGGCGATCAAATAAACTATTAGACGTGATCTGGGACACAGCCCGGAAGTCTGCAACAGTTACTTCAGTGATTTAATAAATGTTGCGATGTAGTGTGGTCATATTAAACCTTCACCAGATAGTTTAAACAAATCTAGTGACTATACAAACGTAGATGTGCGTTTATCTGTTATTAAAATGATTATGAATGATCGTTTGCTTTTGTAAATTTAATAATCTGATTGGCTATGTATTGTATACTTTTAGTAGAGCCATCGATGTAGCTCAGTCGGCAGACTCGCTGGGCTGCTGATCCGGAGCTGCGTTCGGGCTTTGGTTGGATCCCCCTTTGGTCTTTGGTTTCTTCCGAGGTTTTCCCCAGCCGTGGGACTGAAGCCGGATGGTCTATGGCGAGTCCTTGGCATCAACCCCTTTGATTTGATTACCCCCCTTTGATTTGATTACCTGGTTGGGTTTTTCCGAGGTTTCCCCCACCAAAAGGCAAATGCCGGGTAATATTTTGGCGAATCCTCGGACCTCATCTCATCTCACTACATCTCGCCAAAATGTAAAAAAAATGTAAAAAATTGCACAAAATTGTAAAAATTGTAGAAAATTACTAAATTGTAAAACTATAAAAATTTGTAAAAATTGTAATTGTAATATTGTAAAATGTTGACTTGTTCCACATCTTAAAGCTTCATTGCTCATGTAAGATCTATTGGAATAAAATGAATGAATGAATGAATGAATGAAAGAGAAAGAGCTCGGACTAAGAGGGTGAATCAAAACACATGCAAAAGTAGGAACATTCGGGAGTGAAGAATGGTTATGGAAGTATATAAATAGAAACCAAGGAAAGTTCTATGTATATTATAAATTTAACGGAATAAAGTTTAGGAATATTGTTTCCAATAGGCCTATACATAATTTAAGTACGATACCAAGCAGGTAAACCATATTAAGTTCAATAATAGGCCCTGTTATGCGACTTTGTTTTATTTTACCATACTGTGTTTTTAAATTACATTGAGCTGTAGGACTCTAGACTAGACGTCATTTCGGAAGGCGGTTAGCTTCTATATGCGCCGTAGCATTTCTGGTATGTGACGTCACAAGCTTGTACAGTAGAACCAATCAGAATCAGTCTATAACAAGCACTTCCTGAGTTCGTTTGTTCACGTGCGAGTGTTTCAATACATTGAATAAGTAAAACTAATATTTACTATGTGTATGTAAGGTAAATAAATGGAAGAAGAGACTGTAAAAACACAAGTATTACACAAGCAGGCGCGGAAAATAGTGTTTAAGGTGTATAATTATTATAAAAACGTTAACGAGCAGAACGCTGCCGGCCATCTTGATGCTGGCAGCAACGTTGCCAACGTGCAAGAAACGACTGCAGAAGCATGTGGTGTGGGATTGAGAAACGTGCAAAGAATATTGTTAATGAAGGAAAGAGGGTTTGTTTGGTGTCATGCTTACAGTAATCAACGGCTAAGGTCATTATTGTCTTTTGATAATTTAAATTCTCTCCTGCGCTATTTGTATTGCACGTGCGTGAAGTACGATGTGGCAATGTTGTACGCTGCCTTGCTCTCTCTATCTGTCTCTCTCGACGCAAACGCTAGCAGACAACCCGCCTTCCGAATTGCCGTGGACTCTAGTTTATTTTGTGTTAAATTTTTCTTTGAATTTTCCCCACCGAGAACCTGTATTTTCAGAGTTGGTATCGTATTGGTGGGACTATATTATTACGTCAACGTTGCCATATTTGTTTCGTCATCAGATCATTATGCAATTATCTCCTATTCTTTGCGGCCAAAGGACGAACCATATCGGAAGCAGGTCGCCCCCCCCCCTGTCGGTTCTTTTTGTCATTAGTTTGTGGTTAAATTACAGACCTACCAACTGCCACGCATAATGTGCATGTCCCCCACATTTACTACCTCACGATTTCCGCTCTTCCATTGAGACGATAATGTCTGGGATTGAGAGATGATCGCGTAAATTATCCGTTTAATGCTGTTTTCGTCTCATTATAAATATTACTATTTGAAAGGATGTCCCCTACTAAATTCCCATCTCGTGCATTTTTATCTCTCGCAGGTTGGTAGGTCTGAAGTCAGTTCAGCATTCCGTGTATATGGCTGAACACTTGGTAATATATTAATCTCCAAGTCCCGAAAATAAACACATATATTTCACCGATGGATCTAAGAAGCAGGAGCTTGCTGGAGCAGCCTATTATAATTCCAGTAACTATTACCCCAAGGGCATCCGACTGCACAATAACACCTCAATCTTCAACGCGGAGATCCTGGCTGTTTATACTGCTCTTAAGGATATTCAAAAGCATAATTATTCGCAATCCATCATATGCACGGACAGCAAATCCACACTACAGGCATTACTCAAACCATATTCAGATACCAAACAATATATATATATATATATATATATATATATATATATATATAATCCTACTAAAATCACTGATTAATAAAATGAAACAATCACAAATGAGTTTGCAGTTCTTATGGATACCCGGTCACAAAGGCATCAGAGGTAATGAAAAAGTCGATCAACTAGCACAATTAGCCACATCATTCCCAAATGCCGCAACCAATTTTCTTATCACTCCACAAGACTTGGGACACCATTTTTTTTATCTAATCCTACGGAAGGATGTCAGGAAGAGATTCATTATAAAAAGGAGGAGGACAAAATCCGAAGCATTAAAAATTTACAACCACTTATGCAAAATTGCCTAGAAAAGCAATTGTCATGCATTACCGCCTGGTTATGGGAACTTTTGCAACTCCACAATATCTTTTCCATATTAAAAAACGCGCCAACAACTTATGTGAATGCGGAGAGGTTGGGAACCTGAATCATATCTTTTTCGGATGCTCATTTCAACAAGCCAATAGTAATCAATTATTATCTGAGATTCATGACATACTACCTACGGAAGGACCCTGGAGCATACATGACCTAATTAACCAACAATCCCACTCCATAACTAAATGTTTATTTAGATTTATCACCAGAACTAGGATGAAATGGTAACTAATCAATGCCTCAGGATCACATATACTACGTAACTCAAAGAAATTAATACTAAAATCTTCATGACACAGAAGCTCAACTAGGTTGGCAACAGTGTCGTTAAACCGGATGTGATGTGATGTGATGTGAAGTGAAGTGAAGTGAAGTGAAGTGAATAGAATATATTAATCCCCAAACCCGTATTTATACAATTTACATTAACTTCATGAAAAGATCCGACTTTGGCATTAATGTACCTTTCCTAGCGTAGCATTATACCATATTGACATAAATGCTAATGTAATTTTCGTAATATTCTGTAACACGGATAACATGAAAGCCCGTTCGTGCGATATTATGTTGTCCACTTGTATTGCGTTCGTTACGAACCCGAAGGAGCAACAAGGAGCAACAAACATTTGTGCAGTGCAGATAAAAGGGAATTAAATAGAGAAGCTTTTTTAAAACTATGTTAAAAGTGAACCTTCGCACTGTACAGTAACAGGAAACCCAGTGTATTGAGTATGTCGCTATTCTACTTAGCAAGAACAGTTCTCATCTACATATAGGAGCTGAAAGCCCATCGATGAATTGAAGGGGAGAGGTAAGGTCAATTTTTCTTATATGTTATAATGAATATTCGCTTAAAATTAACAGCACAGAATATTATACACGTTGTATCTCTTATAGGTGGAACTAGCGCTGAGGTAATTCCGGTGATTTAGAAGTGTAAATCGTTGAATGTATAAGGATTTTTTTGTGGAGATGCAGGTGATCGTATATGCAAGGCATAACAAAAGTCTAAACTAACCAAAACTACAGATTCGTATATCCAAAGTGTGGGTCAATGTTACTTATGTCCCGCCCACTATAGAGACATAGGCCAATTTTACACATATTTAGTATAACTTGTTGCTTCTTTGACAGGTTAGGTTCGGTTAGTTTAGGTTTTTGTTATAGCCTACCTTGCATATACGATTATAGCGCAACATTGGCAGTTATAAAAGTGAAATGTTCGTTCAGTGGGCGTTGGATACTCTACATTCACCAAAGTGTGTAAACTGAGTATGAAGGGAACTACCTCTGGGTTAGTTTAGCCTTTTCGTATAATGATGGACATTAGAATCAAATGGTAATTATTTACATTAACTATCTCGCCTATTTCTGGCCGAAAAAATAGATAAAAAGTGTCAAATTTTTTTATCTAAATTTAAAATACAATTTTTTTTGCCCGCAAATGTGTATTTTTATTCTCAATCCAACTTCAAGTATACAATATTCTGACAAAAATTATTTATTGAAATAATTATAACTTCCCTATACGAACTTCAAATATGTGCCACTCTACATAAAATAATTTAAAAACATAAAAGAGCAAATCTATGCTAACCTAGCTCACCAACATTAACCTAACTTGACCTAACCTAACGTAACTTAAACATAACGCCATCGCAGTGCAAAACTGGGACATAGATTGAAACACAAAATAATATACGAAGTAACGTCAAAATATGTGAATTAAAGACATGGTCCATGTATATAATGCCTGAAAATAGCTATTGATCCTTTGTTTGTTTGTTTTAAAATAATGTGTTTAATCTCTAACTACAGTCAGTGTATTATTAGTAGTATCTATTTGTTGTTACCTATTGCTTTAAAAAGAATGTGTAATTTTAAGTCAATTTTTCTACTATTCCTTTACTGTTTACATTTGTTTTTAAATATTTTGTATTGCCCCTACTATTATATATTCCCCTTCAAGAATTTCGTTAGTTATAAGTCATTACTTGTGCTATTATTTCAATTATTGTACCTGTTCTTGAATCGCGTATGTAACTTGTAACCGTAAATCATTGCTTGTAATATCCTTTTATTACTCTTAACTGTTCCATTGTTCACGAATTAAGTATAAATTTGAAAGTGAAAGTCAAACTTTGTTATATTAATGTACTAATGATTATCTTTTTAGGTCGTGTATTTACTCTGAAAGGGTTAGACATTCTTGTATATCTTTGAATTGATTATTCCTCAAACATCTCATTAATCTTTATCAGGATCCATTCTTTCATTAAGGTGCATTCTTGTACATAATTCATGTGAATTGTAACGTAAGTTCAATCATATAACATAAATGTGGAGAGATAACAAATCTGTTCCACAAAAATTAGTAGGTATAACCTATTTTTCGTAACTTTTTACTCGATATAAACCGACGTAGTTAATCTACATAATTAATAATGAAATTATTAGTGTAGACTAACATAGGCCTATTTATTACGAGTATATATATATATATATATATATATATATATATATATATATATATATATATATAATAGAATAATTACTGTGTTTTGGTCAAATTTAGTAGTGTAGAATATTATACCTATTACATCTGTCATACATGGTGTTAAGAAAATGAAATATTGTATATTTATTTTTTAAATTCTGCTATGGCTTATGATTATTAAAATATTAAATAATTGGCAACTTATTGTAAAGTCCACAATCAGGATGACTTAAACAGTTTCTTGGCACCACTCACCAGCGGTAAACTGATGGATGTGTTAACAGCCAAATATTTTTTATGTAGAATAGATTAGGTTTGGTTTCCTTAGATTTTTTTTGTAACTTGTTTACCTGATTTTTCAGTCCATCGATTTTTGCTGCAGACCAGTTCTGTATTCCTTACTTTATTTTTAGTTTAATTTCGTGGGTTCACCTATGTTTATTTAGATAGGTTTGGCTTCCTCAGCCAACTTAGTTTGTGTCATTTCTGTGCCCAACGATTTTGCAAAATTTGGACCAAATGTACACTTCTGCATGGCATGGCTCTTATGCACATTAATAAAACAGACATTGATAGTTGTTTTAATTAATGTGTGCAAAAATTGAACCAGTTTTCTACTAATTGTTTAGTTTTAACCATTATACAATTAAAAGCTCAGGAGGCGAGAAATGTGACAAGGTTAAATTAGGTTAGATGAGGGGATAGTTCAGAATCAGGAGGTGAGGTTTTTAATTATATTACAGTGAGTTTAACACAATTATCATACATTTGAAAAATATAATGATTCTTGTAAATGAGGCGAGTACTTTCTCTGGACCGAAAGTGCAATGAAGTTTCGTGTAAATAGGGACGTGTATTTCCCCTGGACCAAAAGGCGGGGACTGTGATAAGGTTAGTTTGGGTTAGGTGAGGGGATAGTTCAGTGACAGGAGGCGAGGTTTTTAATTACATTACAGTGAGTTTAACACAATTATCATACATTTGAAAAATATAATGATTCGTGTAAACGAGGCGAGTACTTTCTCTGGACCGAAAGTGCAATGAAGTTTCGTGAAAAAATGAACGTGTATTTCCCCTGGACCAAAAGTACAATGAAGTTTCGTGTAAATAGGAACGTGTATTTCCCCTGGACCAAAAGGCGGGGACTATGATAAGGCTAGTTTGGGTTAGATGAGGGGATAGCTCAGTTACAGGAGGCGAGGTTTTTAATTATATTACATTGGGTTTAATAGAATTATCATACATTTGAAAAATATAATGATTGTTGTAAACGAGGCGAGTACTTTCTCTGGACCGAAAGTGCAATGAAGTTTCGTGAAAAAAGGAACGTGTATTTCCCCTGGACCAAAAGGCGGGGACTATGATAAGGCTAGTTTGGGTTAGATGAGGGGATAGCTCAGTTACAGGAGGCGAGGTTTTTAATTATATTACATTGGGTTTAATAGAATTATCATACATTTGAAAAATATAATGATTGTTGTAAACGAGGCGAGTACTTTCTCTGGACCGAAAGTGCAATGAAGTTTCGTGAAAAAAGGAACGTGTATTTCCCCTGGACCAAAAGGCGGGGACTATGATAAAGCTAGTTTGGGTTAGATGAGGGGATAGCTCAGTTACAGGAGGCGAGGTTTTTAATTATATTACATTGGGTTTAATAGAATTATCATACATTTGAAAAATGTAATGATTGTTGTAAACGAGGCGAGTACTTTCTCTGGACCGAAAGTGCAATGAAGTTTCGTGAAAAAAGGAACGTGTATTTCCCCTGGACCAAAAGGCGGGGACTATGATAAGGCTAGTTTGGGTTAGATGAGGGGATAGCTCAGTTACAGGAGGCGAGGTTTTTAATTATATTACATTGGGTTTAATAGAATTATCATACATTTGAAAAATATAATGATTGTTGTAAACGAGGCGAGTACTTTCTCTGGACCGAAAGTGCAATGAAGTTTCGTGAAAAAAGGAACGTGTATTTCCCCTGGACCAAAAGGCGGGGACTATGATAAGGCTAGTTTGGGTTAGATGAGGGGATAGCTCAGTTACAGGAGGCGAGGTTTTTAATTATATTACATTGGGTTTAATAGAATTATCATACATTTGAAAAATATAATGATTGTTGTAAACGAGGCGAGTACTTTCTCTGGACCGAAAGTGCAATGAAGTTTCGTGAAAAAAGGAACGTGTATTTCCCCTGGACCAAAAGGCGGGGACTATGATAAGGCTAGTTTGGGTTAGATGAGGGGAAGCTCAGTTACAGGAGGCGAGGTTTTTAATTATATTACATTGCGTTTAATAGAATTATCATACATTTGAAAAATATAATGATTGTTGTAAACGAGGCGAGTACTTTCTCTGGACCGAAAGTGCAATGAAGTTTCGTGTAACTAGGGACGTGTATTTCCCCTGGACCAAGAGTTGAGTACTGTGATAAGGCTAGTTTGGGTTAGATGAGGGGATAGCTCAGTTACAGGAGGCGAGGTTTTTAATTATATTACATTGGGTTTAATAGAATTATCATACATTTGAAAAATATAATGATTGTTGTAAACGAGGCGAGTACTTTCTCTGGACCGAAAGTGCAATGAAGTTTCGTGAAAAAAGGAACGTGTATTTCCCCTGGACCAAAAGGCGGGGACTATGATAAGGCTAGTTTGGGTTAGATGAGGGGAAGCTCAGTTACAGGAGGCGAGGTTTTTAATTATATTACATTGCGTTTAATAGAATTATCATACATTTGAAAAATATAATGATTCTTGTAAACGAGGCGAGTACTTTCTCTGGACCGAAAGTGCAATGAAGTTTCGTGTAACTAGGGACGTGTATTTCCCCTGGACCAAGAGTTGAGTACTGTGATAAGGCTAGTTTGGGTTAGATGAGGGGATAGCTCAGTGACAGGAGGCGAGGTTTTTAATTATATTACATTGGGTTTAACACAATTATCACACATTGAAAAAAGTATATATAATTACTTGTGTAATTGAGGCGAGTACTTTCTCTGGACCGAAAGTACAATGAAGTTTCATGTAAATAGGAACGTGTATTTCCCCTGGACCAAAAGGCAGGGACTGTGATAAGGTTAGTTTGGGTTAGATGAGGGGACAGTTCAGTGGCAGGAGGCGAGGTTTTTAATTATATTACATTGCATTTAACACAATTATCATACATTGAAAAAAATATAATTATTTGTGTAATTGAGACGAGTACTTTCTCTGGACCGAAAGTGCAATGAAGTTTCGTGTAAATAGGAACGTGTATTTCCCCTGGACCAAGAGGTGAGGACTGTGATAAGATTAGTTTGGGTTAGATGAGGGGATAGTTCAGTGACAGTTTTAGATTAGATTACTGTATGTTTAATGCAATTAGGCCTATCATGCACTTGAGAAATTTAATGGTTCGAGTAAACTAGGCAAATAGTTTTTCTGTGCCGAGAGTATAATGAATGTTCGTGTAAATAGGGATTAGGAGATATCTATGTGAAAGGTCGGAGTGAGATAGTTGAGGGGGCAGCTAAGCGACATGAGACCAAGAAATACCACAAGCTTAGAGTGGGTTAGATGAGGAATAGCTAAGTGATAGGAGGCGGGGGATTGTTAAATTTTTTTTAGTAAATTATATAAGTGACATAGGGCCGAGAAGAATTACGGGGAGCCTATAATAGGCCTAGTTGTAATGATGTTAATATTTTCAGAGATGGACACTGGATTCATTTTGGAATTATAACTTAATTGATATCAGCAAATATTAGAGAGAAAATTTCGGTAGGAGTAATGCCTAATGTTAACATGAACAAAAATGTTAATAAAACTTCTAGAATCGCATACTATGTGAAAAGTAGAATGTTACCAGTATTAAAGTTACCAAAAATTCGAGAAATGTACAGCCTTAAACATTTTTACCGCACAGATACTTTATAAGTCCCAGAAAGGATTCAGTGCGCATAATCAGAGGACGTGAGACCTGGTTCACAAGAGAAGGACAAGTTGATGTAGATAATAAAATTAGTTTTGTTTCGTTGTATGTCTGATCATGGACACTGTCTCCTTTCTGGGATTTACAAGGTATCTGTGCGACAAAACTTTTTTCTAAGACTATACAACTTATACAGAGTGATTTATATAGAACTGACACATTTCTTTCTTTAATTATTCCGTTGGAAATTCATTCAATGACCCAATTTTAGCACCAAATTAAGCAGAATGTTCTGGAGTTTCGATTCCTTGTCGCTAGATGCGCAGATGTTTATGTTTTATTCCTATTGTTGGCAGCTGTTTTCGACATTTTGTGTCAACGTGAAAATGCAGTACACATTAAATCAACGACTCTTCCTTGTGAAGCAATACTGGATTACGAATTCAATTACAGCTACTCAAAGGGCATACCAGAGAGAATTTGGTGTTCGCAATCCTCCCAAAAGAAACACAATACTGGGACTGGTAAACAAATTGGAAACAACTGGATCTCTGGTGAGTGAAAAGGGCCAATTTTTTTTTTAACCAGACTGTGAACACTGCAGAGTACCGACTGATTTTCACGCAGTTTGTTGAGCAACTGGACGATGTAGAACTGAGTCAAGGATATTTTCAGCAAGATGGCGCTACATGCCATACATCAAATGAATCCATGGAACTAATTGCAAGTTTCTTTGACGACCGAATAATTTCCAGGAACCTGTGGCCATCGAGATCTCTGGATTTGACAACGCCGGACTTCTTTCTATGGGGTTACTTAAAAGACAGGGTTTACGCCACACGTCCCCAGACATTGGACGATCTGAAGCACAACATCACACAGGAGATTCAAGCTATTGACAACAGAGTTCTCCAACGAGTGACCAGTAACATGGAACGACGTGTTGAGTTGTGCCTTATGCAGGATGGAGGACATTTTCAACATTTGCTATAGAGGTAAATAATCTCCCAAAATTCCTCTACATTTTAGGTATAATAAGTTGTCGCTAGCACATTTCGTTTTGAAACAATTAATGAAAGAAATGTGTCAGTTCTATATAAATCACTCTGTATAAACATTTTAAGATTAGTACCTTATTTTAATGTTATTTATTTAGAAAAAGTGATCTTAACTTTAAATGAAAGGGATACACATCTCTCGGCAGTAGTAGATTATATAATATATCAGTGCCCGTTCCATCATAAGCCATATGAGCGATCTGAATGTAAGCATGACTGTTCAACCTGGCGAGAGCGACTGGAAAAGACGGAGTTTGCTAGAAGACATTTCAAAAGAACGCTAAGGAGATAATGTACAAAATGAGAGCGGATTTACGAGACCAAAGCGGAATGTATGATATTGGAAAATGGGGAGGATAGAAGAGGATAAGAAGAATGAATTTTGACATCTTTTCCCTTTTTAATCTTGGAAGTTATTGAACACGCGGATCCGCTTAACAGTCGTTCAGGCTTCATATTTATTATGAATTTCATTGTAATGCAATACATAGGCTACGTCGGAAGTGTTATGAAATGAAACAATGTATATGGGAAGAAATGTCGCTACAAGTTCGTGGTGCCTCAGCACATCGCTTTATTGGTTCAGTTATCATTTACTCTCAGTTCCGGATGCATATTTTTCAGATTTTCATAACGTAGTTAAGGTATTTACATTTTGTTTTAGAAAATTTGTGCTGCTTTCTATCCGGTGTAGTCCAGTTGCACAAATGGTTAAATGTGCCCCTCTTTTCGATGTTTAATAATTGTGCAAGCATATTCCTAGCGGTATAGTTAAATTCAGAAAATTTTCAGTGCAGTTCTAATTCCCATCCTGACCGAAGCTGATCTCCTCCCCTACCAGGTCACACGAGCGAATTCCGAATCTCAGCGCTGAGCAATCTGATGGCATCACGGTGTTCCGAATTTCACCGATGGAGTCACTGATGCTCCACCGGTGCCATCAGCTTGCAGAGATGGTGGCAGTCTCCATCAGCCGCCATCAGTGAATCTTGTATAGGGCGGGAATTAGCAGACGAATGACATCGTGCACTGTTGTGTCATGGCAGTGTGTTCTGCTTTAGTTCTGCTGTATTGTTTGTAATGAGCACAACGTAAAACCAATAGCTTATGAGCGAACATGTCAACGGACCAATTATTACACACGATCTGTTCATTTACCCTGTTATACCTGGGGGGGGGGGGGTTAATCCTTATGATGCAAGGTAAATCATAATGGAAGTTCGTCAGTTTGCCACAGTAGCACTGAAGTGTTACCAGATGTGTTTCGATGGGAATGATGAGGAAAAACAGGTTACAGGTACCCATTATTTACAGAATTTGCCACTTTTATGGTATTGGTATTATTATTGAAGTATAACATCGTCTTTTTGTATAGCCGATTTAGAATTTTAATCGCAAAATAGCCATTTGAGACACTTGTGTTCATCATTTCGCTAGTCTCTTCCTTGGTTCTTATGGAGATTTGAAATAAACACAACTTTAGGTGACTCGGAAAATTGATTGGTTAACCCTTTCTTACCTATAGATACCATATGGCAATAATTAACTTTATAGCATTTATATACTTGTGTGTTACATATGAAGGTAAATTTTGCTGGATAACTTCTATTTCAATACATTTTCATCAATATAGTTTTGTTTCAAATGTTGCCACTCCCGTAACTTGGTCACTGAATTGGTCCTAATACAGCTATTTGCTTCAACATGGATTGCTTGTAAATTTAATTTGGGTTAGAAAGGGTTAAATTAAACAAAGGGTTGGATTGTATAATGTGTGTTGTTGGAATGAAGTTTGCATTGTTGGCGGAGCAGGAGAATCCCGAGAACATCTTCCACTCTCCGGTAATGTCCAACCGAAATACCACTACAGTCAACATCGGGGGGTCGAACCCGTGTTTTTGGAATGATGAGCCCTCGCTCTAGTACTGAGCTACCGGAAGTGTGGTTGAGCCTAGAGCAGCGTTGTCAGACAGAGACTAAGCGGAGCGGAGTGCTCCACTATGACTCGTTGCGTCTCCGGTGTTCCCACAGACATAAGCAAGTTCACGCTCCGACTGCACTCTCTAGCTCCACAACCGGTTTTGGAGCTTACAACTCTGACACTACTGGCCTAGAGCAACGTTCGGTGTGACAGTAACAATTCTAGACGTGGCATTCTCACCGCCTTTTGGAAGAAATAATTTTGAGATAAAGACGTGCTATGTGTAATGGACATGTTATTCCTTCACGGTGTGTTTTGTTGCGCCGAGAAGTCTCCGGGACCACGCACGCTGGCAATTGGGAGCCCCGGACTTTGCAACACATTTTGTTTTAGATGGGGAGTAATCGAGTTACAAACCAAAACGTGATTACAGTCAGAGCCCATCCCAATGTTAAAAGCAAGATAAATACTGCTTTTATCGTGTTGAGCATACATTACCCACTCAACCGAGACTTTGCTGTACGCAACCCCAACTTAGCGGCGCCCCGTTAACTCGACAGTTATCGTTGCACCCTCTTCCACCCCTTCTTCATGCAATTTCTTTGACTAATTCCATTTTACGTTATTTTGTTTTCGTAAGGAGGGGTTTTATACAAGATGAAATGCAGTTTGCTCTTCCGTGACTCTGAACAGAAAGAGGGGTTGTCTCAAGTTCTTGGAGTCTGCCTTGACACCACGACTTAGTCGGAAAGAGTATACGGCAATATGCAATATTTTGATAAGATCCGGAGTGACTTCTCTCATGACTACTTTCACTAATTTTAAATAGGCCTACGCATTAAGATTCTTGAAACCCGTGGTGAAGACGAGGAAACATACACGTCGGATTCGAGGGTTATTGTAAAGTTTCTCAATGCTTGATGAAAGTTTGTACAGTGTTTGCGATTTACAAGAGAACCTAATCGTCCTTGGTGGTCTAATAGTCTAGGCTCCGAGGTTCGAGGTTTCAACCTTACCAAAAGGCATTAACTCCTCCGGGAGGCAAGTAATGCAAGCATAACAGTGTTGTAGATTTACAGCACATAAAATAACTCTGACCGCGGGATTTCAGGAAAAAATTATTGACCATAACTTACCCACATTAAATTCTGATGCTCAATAATATCCGAAATAATAGAAAATGATTTTACATAAGCTATCACTACTACTGCTACTACTACTGAGTGAGCGGATTATCTATGAAACGTGAGGGCGGGATGTTCACTGGCCGCGAAGCGTATGGTTCGGACCGGACGGTAACAAGATTTCGCGGTTAGAATGACTGTCTAATAAACACTACTTATTTTTATTTTCAAGATGTCATATACTCACCCATGTCATGCAAGGAGATGCTAGAACTGTCTATCTTCATTTTTCACACATTTCTTGCTTATTAACATCGTCATATAGGTGGAACAAAACTTCGAAGAAAAGATAGATTACTGTCAATTTCTCTGTCATTTACTTTGTTCCGTGTATCCCGTTACGTATGTCTCCCTTCTACCCGAAATGCCAAAATGTCGGTCAAACTATGTTAAACTTCTGCTGGAGTTTCTACGCTTGTAACACTAGCCCGGAAACACACTGTATATTTTTTGATATATAATTCATTTCTTCACTCACTATTGCATAAAATGTGGGAGAAATTCTTAAATTTGCAAATAATTTACACATATTACAAATAAATTACCTATGTTAGAAAGACGAAATATTTCGTAGAATTTCAGAACTCAACCATTTTAGAGATATAAAATTTTATTATTATGATATTGATGTAAGAATTTTAAGTATTTCGTTTAGAGTGATTTTTACGATCAGAAAAATATATAACTGATCACATTGAAAGTACTATAGATTATCGTATTAAAAACTACCACCAGCAGAACACATGAATGAATGAATGAATGAATGAATGAATGAATGAATGAAAAGTCCATATATAATTTGTTTTCTAAACTCTGTCAACTCACACTCATATATACAATTTATGCTCGACCATGCCGAAATGTAGTAATTATACACCTGGTAGCAGTCCTTTAATGCATGTCATTAAAGCAGGGGCGTATTTTGCGGGCTACCGGCGGTAGCTCAAGGAAATTACAAAAGAGAAAGTTTGTAATATAACATAATGTAATAATTTTGTATTATTAGTTTTACCATAGTAATTAAAAATAAAGTAATTGTTAGATATATTTTGTGTAATAATAGGGTCAGCGGTAGCCCAAACCCTTTAACCAGTATACGCCACTGCATTAAAGTACACCTACTCATTAAAATACAGGTGTTTTCAGCCAATGACAACTCAGCTTACAGGTGTTCAGCCAATGACAAGTCAGCTTTGTACCGTTATAAAACCGCAAGTATCGATTATTCTGGGATATGCAATCGTAAGAGAATTAGCGAAAAGTCACGGAGGCTGGAAATCCAATACTGTCGCAGAAGGTTATGTTCTGTTACTATAATAATTAGCGTTAATTGTAAATAATATTCAAATAAATTCAATTTGTCATCTCGTTTTTCAATGTCGAATTCAATAATCAAGGTTATATTATAATATTATCAAGTTTAACGGGACTACGTCAAGGTCAATGACATTATTGTTCCTCGGAAAAAATCAATACTTTCGCGTCTGCGCACATCTCACAATTCACGACCTAGAACAAGGTCACTTCCGATCTTGTCAGATACAAATAAAATGTATACATCTGAATACCGGTAATTTCAAGTTAGAAATATGGTCGAGCATAAAAAGTCGTATGAAACTCAAATATAATGGTAATTAAGAAGCTCGTATGAAAATTATGAAACTCGCTTGCGCTCGTTTCATAAACATCCATACTCGCTTCTTAATTACTACCATTATAGGCTCGTTGCATAATGTACTATTCTTAAATAGTATTTCTCATTATATGTGCCATCTTAGACAAAAATTACCCACTATACACGCCAAGTGCCATTTGGAAGACTTCAATTGATTTCGTGAGATCTTGGGTTCACACGTAAAAGAATTTCTTATGCAAGACTTTTCTCTGTTTTTTCCTTCGTTTCGTTCATTTGTTGCTTTCTCTGTCCGTCTATAGATAATCTGCAACGAAGATATATTCAAGGAGTAAATTAGGTGCAAAATAAGTAGGCCTATCCTTTCCCTAGTCGTGTGAACCAGGCTCTGCGCGAACGTCGACTTAGACAAATTCAGGCTAAAGAAGATCGGTAATTTTTTTGTGTGCAATAGGTAGACAGACAGACAAACAGACAGACAGAGAGACAGGCAGACAGACAGACAACAGTGAGTGTAGAAGAAACTACAGTAGAACCTCTATTATCCGTGGTAATGAAGGGGGCAGACTGAACGGTTAATCGAAAAAGTCGGATAATCCATACCATGAAAGATTTTCGTAAATTTAGTGAATAATATTTACATTTTCGTAATTTCCTCCATAGTCCTGTATTTAAAACGCTAGGTAGTGGATCAGCAGTTGAGTAATTTAAGTCTGGTTGTCAAAAACGAGGTCTTAAGGGGCAAGGAAACTCCTTGTAATGGCTGTTTATGAAAATATATGAGTAGTGGAGGTCTCGTGTTATAGATTTACATACTTTATACACTCCAATCTCGTATTCTGATGCGAGATGAGTCACAGTTTCTCTTTCCCCAAACCACTCTGTTGTCTACACTTTTTCGAACTTAGCACAACAATAGTACATTATGCAACGAGCCCTTAATGAAGGTAATTAAGAAGTGAATATGGATATTTATGAAACGAGCGCAATCGAGTTTCATAATTTTCATACGAGCTTCTTAATTACCATTATAGGCGAGTTTCATACGACTTTTTATGCTCGACCATATTTCTAACTTGATATTATTAATTTTATTGTATCTGACATCGAGCAATGTCCCGTATATTGTGAGATGTGCGCAGACGCGAAAGTATTGATTTTTTCCGAGGAACAGATGTCCACATTGACCTTGCTAGGCCATAAGAACCTACAGAGATAACATTGAAATTAAATTAGACATTGAAAAACGAGATGACAAATTGAATTTATTTGAATATTATTTACAATTAACGCTAATTATTATAGTAACAGAACATAACCTTCTGCGACAGTATTGGATTTCCAGCCTCCGTGACTTTTCGCTAATTCTCTTTCGATTGCATATCCGAGAATAATCGATACTTGCGATTTTATAACGGTAGAAAGCTGATCTGTCATTGGCTGAACAGTTGTAACCTGAGTCGTCATTGGCTGAAAGACCTGACCTTTAATGAGTAGGTGTACTTTAATGACATGCATTAAAGGTCTGCTACCAGGTGTATAATTACTACATTTCGGCATGGTCGAGCATAAAATTTATTTTGACACCTGTAGAAGACATTTTATGTAGAAGTTATACAGAAGTTATACAGATGTTTGAACAATAGACCATACTGTGTAAGGGAAAGTCTTGTAATAGCTATCTCTTGAAAAAATACCGAGCTAATACAATGTACAGTAACGTACTTCATGTATTTCTGCAGAAAAAAAAGCGAGAGAAAGATAGACGGATAATCCACCAATCGGTTAATAGAGTGACGGATAATCGGGGGTTCTACTGTATGCTCGTAAAAGTTGTCTTACTCCATATATTTTTTCTTGGTTGCTTAACGGCGCAGTAGATAAACTACTGGCTTATTTAGCGTCGATGGAGTTGGTGGTAAGGAGATGGTATTTGGCGAGATAAGGTCGACAATTTTCCATAGATTACCTGATATTTGCCTTACGGTTGCGGAAAACCGAACCATGTAATCAGCCCAAGCGGTAGCTGAACCCACTCTGGATCAGGCAAACGGGCTATCGAACGAGCTACGCCGGTGGCTCCTTGTACCTTAACGTATGCCTAAGTGATTCATTATGACCTTCGGATAATTGCATCAAATTACATCCACAACTTTCTGTGCATTGGCAGATTTACGGTTCTTCCATGCGTTCACGTAGGATTTCCTGTAGAGTGGAACATTTCATCTTATACAGGGACATCACTTTATTTTTACCAACATTTTTAACATTAACCTGGCTATACTCGGAAACACTGTTACCCCTCTTCCATAGGCCGGTGATCGTAAAATTCGTAAGTTACCGAAAAAGAAGAGAAGTGTTCACTAATAAAAAATTGTTAAAAAACTCAGGTGTAACGTTGAGAGAGGACTTAACGCAATCCCGGCATGCACTATTGAAAGACTGCATCACGCGATATGGACTGACTAATGTCTGGACCACAGACGGTATTATTTTTGTTAAAATTGGGAATGTAAAACACAAAATTGTAAAAGCTTCTGATCTGCCGTAGTTAATATGCAAGCACTAGGTCATAACATCATACACTACCACATTTTCTTAGTCCGTAATTCAATTTTTAGTGGTAGGATTGCAATATTCACTATTACTGTTATCATATAAATATTATTATTATTAATCTCTTTCATTATTGCATTACTATTAGTTTATATTAATTTAGTTTCTGTAAGTTGTCAGTATTGACTGCATCGAGGTGAATGACTCGCTGTCTGCAGCCCCTCACACAAACGACTTTCACTTTTCTGAATTCCCTTCCACAGCCTCACCCCCACCCACCCCAGCCACCCCTAACCCACTACCTGCTACTTCGACCAGTGCCCTGTTAAAATCGTCTTTCAGCTCGCATCCTAACACTTTAAAAGTAGCCCACATAAATTCTCAAAGCCTTCTCTGTCATTTCAATGAAGTTCAGTCTATTTTCTCTCCTTTGTCTCTTCATGCTATTCTTATCTCTGAAACGTGGTTGAAGCCTTCCCTATCATCTTCTCTAGTAAGTTTAGATAATTACACCCTCTGTAGAAATGACCGAATTGGTAAACGCGGAGGTGGTGTTGCGATATATGTGCGATCGGACTTACCGTTTAAAATTGTCTACCAGTCTTCGAATGAAGTCTTAGAACATCCTGAATATCTATTCATCGAAGTCTGTGCAAGCAGCAAAAAGTGCCTCCTTGGAGTTGTATACAAACCCCCTAAATCAGGATTCTTAAGTGATCTTGAAACACCTTTGCTTAATCTTGTGCCTCACTATGACCATACTGTTATTTTAGGCGATTTCAATACAAACTTATTAAATTCAAGTAATTACGCTACAGTTCAACTTAAGAACATGTTTGAGTCTTACAATATATCCATCCTTCCTTCCGCAGCTACCCACCACACCCAGGAATCGGAGACACTTCTTGACATTATTGCCACGACTAATCCTCAGTTAGCATTAACGAATGGACAACTACCAGCGCCGGGTATCTCAGCACACGACATAATCTTTCTAGAATATTCCTTGTATTGTCCAAAATATAAACCTCACATCACATCATACCGTGACTTGAAGCATATTGAGCATGATAAATTAATCAACGATGCACTTAGCCTGCCTTGGACTGAAGTGTGGAATTTACCAGACATTGACGACAAAATCGAAAAATTTAACGACCTAGTAATCCAGTTATACGATAAACACGCACCCTTGAAAACCAGACGAGTTGGTAGACGCCCTGCGCCTTGGATGTGCGATGCCATAAAATTACTCATGACAGACAGAGACACTGCTTATCGTAAATACAGACGGAGCAAGGACGAATTAGATTTTAATACTTACAAAGTTTTAAGAAATAAATGTAATCAAGCAGTAAGAAATGCTAAATTACGCCATGCACATTCCCTTATTATACCATCGGTCAGTGCGAAAGAATTGTGGCGTAACCTTAATAACCTGGGTCTAACAAAAGCAAAGCCTCTGGTAGATAACATCAACTTGTCACTCAATAGCCTAAATGAACATTTCGTCACTGCTCCACCTGAACCATTACATAAAAAAGAGGCTCTTGAATTTCTCAGATCTTGCCCCCAACCTGTATGGGATAAATTCTTCTTTAAATACATTAACCCGACTGACGTAATGAAGACGCTGCGATGTATGAAATCTAAAGCCCAAGGTGTAGACAATATAAATATCACTCTCCTGTATAAAATAATAGATGTGATTCTGCCGACCGTCACCCATATATTCAATGCATCTATTATGACTGGGTCCTACCCCTCACTCTGGAAAATGGCATTAGTGAAACCTTTACCTAAATCTAACACACCTTCTACAGTAAACCAATACAGACCGATATCAATTCTTCCCACTCTTTCAAAAGCATTAGAACATATTGTACACGGACAACTTACGAACTATCTCGACGAACACAAACTCCTCGATGACTATCAATCGGGTTTTAGGCATGGACACAGCACTACTACAGCCCTACTTAAAGTGACCGAGGACATCCGTGAAGCTATGGATAGGGGTGAAGTAACGGCACTAACTCTTCTCGATTTCAGCAATGCCTTTGGTTCTGTTGATATCGACTTGCTTCTTGCAAAGATGAAAACTTTGCACCTATCAGACAATACCTTGAGCTGGATGGACTCCTACCTACGGGACCGCCAACAGTGTGTTTCACTTGATAATCAATTCTCCCAATGGCGATACACAAAGGCGGGAGTGCCGCAGGGCTCCGTATTAGGACCACTACTTTTCTCTATCTACATTAATGACGTATCAAAGAACTTACAGTATTGCCGATATCACCTCTATGCCGACGACCTACAACTTTACATACATTCCAGACCCAATACGATCAATGAATCGATTGACAAGTTAAATTGTGACCTAGCCACTGTCTCCACTTGGGCGGCCAATTTCGGACTCGCACTTAACCCAAGTAAGACTCAAGCTATAATTATTGGACATAAGCGTGTAGTTAACTCCCTTAATAACAGTAATCTTTCAGTTGTTACCCTTAACAACACACTAATCCCTTATTCATCTGTCGTAAAAAATCTTGGCTTCTTTTTTGATAATAATCTAAGTTGGAATTTTCAAGTTAAAGAAACGATAAAAAAAATCTGTTCCTCCTTTCACTCTTTGAGTCGCTTGAGAAACTTCTTGCCCCAGCAACTAAAACTTACCCTAGTACAAACCCTAGTAATGCCGCACTTCGATTATTGTGACGTTTTGTTAAGTGATCTAAGTTCTGAACTGTCAGTCAAGTTACAGCGAGCTCAGAATATGTGCATCAGATACGTGTGCAACATCCGACGATATGATCACATATCACCGTCCTTCGCAAGTCTCTCGTGGCTCCGACTTAAAGAACGCAGAACTTTACACTCTTTGTCTTTACTCTTTCGAATTCTGCACACCTCAACACCAAATTACCTTTCGTCTCGTTTCTCTTATCTATACTCTAACCACGACGTAAATACCAGATCACTTATCTGTGGCACACTAAATATACCTCTTCATAGAACATCTTGTTATTCCTCATCTTTTACAATATCCACCTCGCGTCAATGGAATTCCTTGTCACAAAGTATTAGGGGCTGCAAGACAACAAACACCTTTAAGAACAGCTTAAAAGATAACCTTATTAGCATTTCACTCCAATCATACTGATTTAAAATATTACTGACTACACTGTTGCTTTTTTTCTTTAGACATCATCCTGATGGTGCTGCATTTTCAAAATTGTCTCATAATAATCTCTTTCTATTATCTAATATAATTTGAAATATATTAACATTCTATGTATTTTAGTTTAATTCTGCTACCCAGTTTATTTCAGTGTTTAATTAATAGTTCATAGTATTTTGTTGTTTAATTCGTAAATAACTCTTGTATACATGTAACTCTTATCTAAATCAATTTGTTGAATTCTTTGTAAGTTCATGCATATGTATATACACTTTTTGCTGGTTGTGTGGAAGAGAAGGCCTTACGGCCTTAACTCTGCCAGCTAAAATAAATCATTATTATTATTATTATTATTATTATTATTATTATTACAGGAGTTTGGAGTTGCTAGTGCAATACGTAAACAAATAATTTTACTAGCTATAGGAGGAGAGAAAAGTAGTGTATCCATTTATGTTACAGGGAAATACAGTATTACGATTTTCAGTTTGATCATTACTTTTACAGTGTTTTATCAAAAAACAGTAGAATAGTAACAATTTTTTTTTCACAAACTCAACTCTTCAGGCGGTTATATTCATTATGTAATGTCTACTTTATTCAGCATATTACTAACCTAATTTATTCCTGAGAATTTTGTGAGCACTTCCGTAAGAAACCCCAATTTCTACAGCTAACTTCTTGACCAACTTATTAGGACCTCGCTGCATCCTTTCTCTAGCATCTTCTACAGCATCTTCTGTCACCTTTGTTTCTGTAGATTCTGTTGCTCTAAATTTATCTACCAGATTAATGACATTTCTACGAAAATATTCCGTAATGATATAATCAGGAAATTGTGAAAAGAACTCTTGTTCACATTCGGTTATATTGTAATTCCAGTTTCCATCATCGTCCTTCATACCTACAAACAGTAACACAAAACTCTTGTTTAAATAATGCTGTTAAGTACCGCACCATATTATAGGGTACCGTACTTTCGGTAACTCTAATCTTCACTTGTGCTCATTCCACACAGATAAATTCAGTCATGCTACACATCGTACCTGTGTGAAAATAAACTTCAATAATATAAGCTCTTTCTTCTATAGAAAATGCAACATATTTCTGAAACACACTGTACTCTGTACTGTTTATTTCACTGCTAGCAACAGCGGCCGTAAGTTTGTGTGATTGACGTTAGCAAGGACATTAGTGAAAGGGGTGGGAGTCAAGTACAGGGACATCACTTTATTTTTACTAACATTTTTAATATCAACCTGGCTATATCTTTAGAGATCCGGAAACACAGATTGCTCCCACTCCCACGACTGTAGTTCGATAATACTGGCGTAACACACAAACAAATCACTTTACTAGGTATAGGAGGGAAGAAAAGTAGTTCATCCATTTACGTAAACTAGGAAATATCGCGATTTTGAGTTCGATAATTTTCATTAGGTTTTTGTTTAATCTTAATACAGTACTGTATTAAGAATAAGTGTTTTTACTCACGAACTGAGTTAGTCATGCGAACGTATTCATTATGCAGTGTATATTATAATGTCTATAGCACATTAGCATACACTATAAAGAATGAAGTTAAATTGAAAAATAATCAAATGTGGATATTTAAACACTTTTTTTTTAATGGTGGCCGTTCATTCGATACAGGCTTCAGTTCTAATGTGCATATTATCGCACGATAGACTATTGTACTTAATTCCAATTACCAGTTTCCTTCTTCGTACTAGTTACTCATGTTGAAATAATTCTGTACCTACTCTATAAAAAAGTACCTCACGTACTGTAAATTCAATCTTCACTTCTGCCCGATCCGAAAAGATAAAATTACTCAGGCATACTATCTACTGTCCGTCCAAGTGGTTATTTCGTAGGGTCGTAGAAAGGAGGGAAATCATGTGACAGTTAATTACTTAACGAAGCCCTTTTATTTAAGTTATTTTAAACAGTGGTATAATATTACATAGACGTCCAATTCCTAACAGAAATTAATGTACTGAGAAAGGAGCTAGGACAGCCTAGCCACTAGCTGGCGAATAAAAGCTGGTGGGGGAAACCGGGATACGTCGTAGGCAAATGGACGACAGTACCTGTGCGAAAATGATTCAATATTGAAAGCTCTTTCGTCACTGGAAAACGCGAACATATTTTTGGAACGTAGTGTTTACTATGACCGTAAAGCTACTATGACTGTGTATGCGGTGTGGAGGACGGTTGAACATCGTTAGTAGAAGAGGTGGGAGTGAAGTACATTCAAAAACTCAGGTACAATAAAAATTGAAGTAAAAATAAAATGATGTCCCTGTACATTTAGAAACGCAGGCACAATAAAAATTGAAGTAAAAATAAAATGATGTCCCTGTATTTCAAACTGTGACTGACCCCCTGCAATAAGTCAGGATCCGCACATCCCTGTTCTACACGACGCCTCCAAAAAAAATCTTTTTCAGCCAGAATTTATTATAAGAGAAGTAATAATGCCACATCGCATTAGTGTTGAGGCCAAGCGTATTAAACTTAGAGCACTATCACGTTTCTATACCTGAGACTAGATACGTAGTTTGTAGGAAGTTTCTCCTGAAAATGTTTCATATTTCGTCCAGGCGAATTCATGCTATCCAAAGCAAACTTAAAGTAGAAGTCTTAAGATTCACTAAAATGTAAAGGAACTGCTATAACCCTCTACGCAGGATTCAAGAATCTGTAAAGCTGCATCTACATGGTTCAATTTTCCATGCGCTTACGCATGCAATCTGAGAAGAATACTGTATGTATTTATTCACACTGCAATGGGTATATACACGGTGGCAGTGGTAACTAATTACACTCAATAGTGATAATAATAAACTTGTTAATTAAAAATACACTTAATAATAATACTAATAATTAATACTAATAATAATAACAACAACAACAGGGAATATACTAAATTAAATGAAACGATCACTTAAAATAACATTTGAAATATTCTAATTTGTATCTTAAAACTAAGATCGAACCTAACCCACGAGTATATGTTCATATCTGCACAAGTACCTTTCAACATTACACTCATTTCGCTGTCAACTCACTCACTGCACTGGAACTACGACACATTTCACTGATTCTATCCTGATTTCACTAACACTTCAAAAACATTTCACTGTTCAAATTCTTTGCACTGCCACTATAAACTATAAAGCTTCACTGACAGGAACACGTTTCACTTACACAGCACATTTCACTGACACGACATACTTCTTCACTGATACAACACACTTCACTGACACAACATAATTCTTCACTGATGCAACACTTCAATAACAACATATCATTTACACCCTTTAAATACTGTGTATAATTACCGTCTATTAGTAAGGTCCTTAATCCTATTTTTAAATGCATTTTTGGTTGTTGGTAAAGCCTTTAGTAAGTCTGCAGGTAAAGCATTCCAGTCTCTGATAGTACGATTGAGAAAAGAAAACTTTCCAGTGTCCGTCCTCTGCATTCTTTCCCTCAATTTATATGAGTGGTCCTTCCTTGAAGAGTAATTTGGCGGCTGCAACCTATTTTTTATTTCTCTCCAGGCAGGCTCACCTCTGTATGTTTTGAACAGTGCGCATAATCGAATTCGCGTTCTCCTGTCCGTGAGTGTGTCCCATTTTAATGGTGAATTTTTCCGACAATACTTAAGAATACTGAAAGAATCAAGTTTAAAACGTGCATTCAATTAAGATCCATGAAGATTTTGTGTCTACATGGTGCGCCATTTTGAATGTCATCTTCACTACGTATATATATGTATACTAATAATAAATCTGTAGCCGAAATTTTTCTGGTAATTTTCGATTTTCCAAAAATAATTGGTCCTAACATATATAATTAACCGCCCTGAAACCGAAAATCGCTTTTTTGAAGTTTTTGTTTGTATGTGTGTCTGTCTGTCTGTCTGGATGTTTGTTACCTTTTCACGCGATAATGGCTGAACCGATTTATATGAAAATTGGAATATAAATTAAGTTCGTTGTAACTTAGAATTTAGGCTATATAAAATTCAAAATATTTTATTTGAAAAGGGGGTTATAAGGGGGCTTGAATTAAATAAATCGAAATATCTCCCTTATTATTAATTTTCATGAAAAATATTACATGATAAATGTTTCTTTAAAAATAATTTCCGATAAGTTTTATTCCGTGCAAAATTTTGATAGGACTGATATTTAATGGGATAAATGAATTTCAAAATTACAATAACAACGCCATCTAAGGCGGTGTAATGAAATAAAAAACAAATGACTTCGTCTATAAGGGACCTTGGACAACAACAATCGAAAGCTATGAAACATACGGTAGCTTACAGAGAATGTTTCTGTGTTTGTATGAAGTAATATCGGAAGCTAAATTAACCGATTTGTATAATTAATTATTAATTCACCATTGGAAAGTGTAGTTTCTCTAGATGTACATAATGCTTTAATGTTATTACAGTAACTTCTGAGTGAATCGAGGACAGGTAAGATTAAAATAGCTTCTTATGCACAGAAAACTTGATAGGCATTCGTTTCCTGTGTTTCCTAATATAATTTTTATGACCAAATGAGTGGTCTCTGGATCTAAATGATCGCATTTTAATTTTTTAAATGCAATTTAAACGAAGTAATATAATAAACGATTTATCCTTCTATCAAACACGAATATTCCCTGGATCAAATGTCCTATTTTAATTATGTAATTACTTTACATTTACTTCTAACGGGTGCAGCGGAGCGCACGGGTACGGCTAGTATATATATATATATATATATATATATATATATATATATATATATATAATATGTATGCATTACTTCAATGCATAAAGTTGAAAGAAAAGTTGAACCGTGTAGATTCATATTTAGGGAGCTAACGAACATTCGGTGACAATGCTTCATTTTAAAACTCGCTATTCAACAAATAGAATAAGCATCTTTACATTGAGATATCAGATGATAGACAGCATTAAGATACAGGATTCGTATGCGGAAGACTGCGGATTCTGAGATCTTCGAATGAACGATATTTCCTTCAACCATCAACAAGTTACTGTATGTTCATTTGTGCGAGATCGTGCGTATTTTTGCTTGTTTTCCGCACAGAACCAATACGCGGTAAGCGTGAAATACCACATTCAGTATTCCCAACGTAACACACAACAATTTCCCTCTTCTTACCGCTTAAGCGCGACATTCATTTTACTGCTTTAGGCTTTTAACATATTATTTTTAGAGACGTTCAATATAGTAATAATTATAAATTGGAAACTTACCACTGCAATTTCACCTAAATTGCAATGCCAATTATTGTTTTTAAATATTTTAAAAAATTAAGTAAAGTCTACTACTCCACGAAACTTATTGCATTCCTGATACAAGTAACATTAAGGAAGCCGTGAAAAAATCAACAAGATTCCAGATGCGGATATTATTACTGCAATATGTTATATAAATAATATTATTAAAATATTAAAATGAAAAATAATTAATTACATAACCTTACCGTTTGTTTTAAGTTCGCATTTATAGACTGGGGGGGGGGAAAGACAGACTTATATCACGGCCTGCTGGAGTATAGTAAACACAGAAAACATTTTATAGTAACAATGTTGAAGAAAGATATTTTGGTTTTCCGAAGTTGCCGTCATTAAACAGAAACCAACATGGAGATTTCATTGCAACTAATTAGAAATTCGTCTTTCAGGTATGTAATAAACTGTCTTCGCACAAAATAATGTACAATACACGAGCGGTATGTTTGTTTTCATGTTCTCGGAAATTAAAAAAGCTCAACTACGTTTCGCTTTTTCAAACTTTTCCTCGAACATGAAAACGCCAACATACCGCTCTTGTAACGTATATTACTATTTAATGTTTTTGGTAAGAACAGGTAGTTGGTGTCGAGCTGTTTCTCGGTGCTGCAAAACATCGTAGGTACTTGGTTTGTGTACTTCGCGATTTTCTTTAGATAAATATCGAGAATTTAATTGTGTCGTGATGTACTGGGGGCCTAGGGGCAGAGACTAGTTTTGATCTAATGAAGATGAAGATTCGACAGTTTGGTGTGGGGTTGCCATGGGTTACTGCCACGTCACACTCGTCTTCCTCTTCCGGTGGTTCTGCTGTGACTCGTGCCTCCCTTCCTCTCTTTCTTCTAGTCTTCCCACATCGCGCGAGATGAATTTTATAGTGATGAGTGCAGTTTGCACTCACTTGTTTTTAGTTTATTTCGCTGTGAAATGCGGCGAGGGAAGTAATGAGCAGAGACAGACAGACAAATTGAGTGAACCTCATTACCCGGCCGCGCTGTGACGTCATTATGTTCTTACACTCGCGACCATAGACAAACAACATAGAAAGTTCTCCAACTCAATGTATACTTTCGAGAGACCATTGAAATTTATAGGCGAATGATGCAGTCAATGGTGGCAAAAAATTGGAACTACATCTCTGTTACACAGCAACACAGCCCTATCGGTAATACAGTAGAACCCCGATTATCCGTCACCCTATTAACCGATTGTTGGATTATCCGTCTGTCTATTTCTCGCTCTTTTTTTCTTCAGAAATAAATAACTTATATGAAGTACTGTTTTGTGCAAGTAGGTTCTACATGTTTTTGCTAGAGAGTGTTATTACAAGTCTTTATCGTTACACAACATTGTCTACTATACAAATTGCCGTTCTATAATATAACTTGTATATAAAATGTCTTCCACGGATGATAACAGAAAACGTGTTGTGCTAAGTATCGAAAAAAAGAATGGAAATAATTGAATGGTTTGAGAAAGAGAAACTGTGGGTCATCTCGCATCAGAATACGAGATTGGAGTTAGGGGAGAAGCGGGTAGTATGGGACAGTGCGTTTCTTTCATCTACCACCATATGATAGTACATGAATGACATGGTTACGTTTCTCTATGCGACATCACAGAAACGTAACCATGTCAATCAGGTACTATCATTGTGTGGTAGATGAAAGAAACTCACTGTCCCATATTACCCGATGTCCGATACTACCCGACTCTCCCCTACAACTGCGCGAATTAATAAAAAAACAAGGATAAAGTGTAAAAAATTATGTAAATCTACAACATGAGACCTCCTTTATTCCTGTCTTTCCTGAGACAGTCATTACAAAGGGCTTCCTTGCTCCTTAAAAACCCGTCGTTGACAACCAGACTTAAATTAGTGAACTTCTGATCCACTACCTAGCAAGTTAAATACAAGACCATGGAGAAAATTACAAAATTTTTCATGGTACGGATTATCCGATTTTTTCGATCAACCGTTCGGTCCATCCCCTTCATTACCACGGATAATAGAGGTTCTACTGTATAGGTATCCGTTATATCAACAACATTATTATACAGGGACATCATTTTATTTTTACTTCAATTTTTATTGTACCTGAGTTTTTTAATGTACTTCACTCCCACTCCTTCTACTAATGAAGTTCAACCGTCCTCCACACAGATGCAAGACCGCATATACAGTCATAGTAGCCTTACGGTCATAGTAAAGAGTACGTTCCAAAAATATGTTCGCGTTTTCCAGTGAGCTTTCAATATTGCATCATTTTCGCACAGGTACTGTCGTCCATTTGCCTACGTCGCATTCCGGTTTTCCCCACCTGCTTCTATTCGCCTCTCTGTAAAGGCTAGTGGCTGGGCTGTCTTAGCTCTTTTCTGAGAACATTAATTTCTGTTAGGAATTGGACGTCTACTTAATATTATACAACTGTTTAAAATAACTTAAATAAAAGGGCCTCGTTAAGTAATTAACTGTCACGCGATTTCCTCCCTTTTACGACCCTACGACATAACCACTTGGACGGACAGTAGATAGCATGTATGAGTAATTTTATCTTTTCGGATCGAACAGAAGTGAAGATTGAATTTACAGTACGTAAGGTACTCTTTTGTAGAGTAGGTACAGAATTATTTGAACATGAGTTACTAGTACGAAAGACGAAACTGGTAATTGGAATTACACACATTAGAACTGAAGCCTGTATCGAAATGAACAGCCACCATTTTGAAAAATGTGTTTAAATATCCATATTATGATTACTTTTTAAATTTATCTTCATTCTCTATAATGTACGCTAATGTGCTGTAGACAGTATAATATACATTGCATAATGAATAAGTCCGCATGGACAGCTCAGTTCGTGAGTGAGTAAACAAAAAGCTAATGAAAATGATCAAACTCAAAAGCGCGATATTTCCTAGTTTATGTAAATGGATGAACTACTTTTCTTCCACTAGTAAAGTGATTTGTTTGTATATTACTCCAGTATCATCGAACTCCAGTCGTGGAAGTGGGTAGCAAACGTTGATCCAAAGGTATAGCCAGGTTAATATTAGAAATGCTAGTAAAAATAGAATGATGTCCCTGTACTTGTTTTTTAAAAGATGGAACATGACGTTAGCGCTGCAATCGGAAAAAAACAATGGAACATTACATAGCGTGGAAGGACTATTGTTATGCTAACAACTGCTGAGTTGTCTATGCTACAGTTCTCACGTAGTGACGCCATTTGTTGTGCAAACAATGTCAGCTATTAATACTTTATGCGTTTCATAGCGTTGCACGTCGATGTTTATATTGTTTTATACAGGGTGTTCATTTCAAAGTGTGTCATGACGTCACTGTTGTTGGGTCACCGATTTGAAGCGAGTTTCAGCTTATATGTTAGAGAAGTTGCCTATTATTTAATGCGTTCTTCAATCTGAACTTGAGAACGTGTACGGTATAACTTGAACGTCGTAGCAACAGATGGCGGTCTGTACGGTCTGTGTGCTACCATAACCTCTTTCGAAAAGTGTTTTGCGCCGGCAAGTCGTACGCAGGGTATTTGTTATCATCGGTTGCGTACGGTAACATTCCACAACACAAATCAAATGCTCCGTGTCCATGTTGACCGTCGAAGTTAATGTAAACAAATACGTAAGTAATCGTCTTAACACTCTCCCCATATCCCGACAGTACGTATTTCCAAACAGTTCACATTCCTGCCACTACCGGCGTTACCGTACGTATCGGCACGTGCTCTTCAGAATGAACGCCGTACTTGCTAGCCAACTTCTCTGCCTCTTAGGTTATACACCTCTGCGGAAGTGTAGGAAGATTGAATTCTCTAGGCTCATCAGCTAGCCACATGACGGCATACAGTGAGCCAAGACACATTTTGAACTGAACACCCAGTATATTTGCGTTAATTGTCAATGAGTGTTTTAACCTCAGCCGTCTAACGTCAGCTGGTAGCTCTCATCAGTTGATCGCGTAGCCGTCCTTATTGTCAACACAGCGTTGTAGTTTCAAGTTCGGCCACTTAACTGTCATGTCCCATTTTTTTTTTCTAAAAAAATGGTATAGTAATATTTTTCATATTACTCCCCAAAAGAGAGCGTAATGATTTATGGGTTATGAAATTTTTAACTACTCGTACAATATGCATGTCACATACAATTTTTGATTTTACAGATACATATGAATATAGGGCTAATGGTTGAACATTATATTGAAAACCATTGACAACACATTCCTTCTGCTTCTCGATCTGTTCTGTTAGTGTGATGTATTTTTTGTGTTCTTCTGTTTGTGTTGTAACTAACATACGAAAACAAAAACACACACAAGATCGCATCCTCGTTCTGGAAATTAAATTACAGTATCGCATACAGAACACAAAACACTCACAAAATCATCTCAACACAAAAACAACGCAAACAAATACACACAACCACACAGGTGTATACAAACTCAAATGCAATACCTGCAACAACTTCTACATGGGACAGACAGGCAGATCATTTCAAACACGTTACAAAGAACACATCACAGCCATAACCAAATCACAAAATACTTCCACATACGCAGAACACAGGACAAACGCCAACTAAACCTACAGCAACATAAACACAGACATGGAAATTCTAGATCTTCAACCGAAAAAACAGAAACCACACACACTAGAACAATACGAAATATACAGGCATACCCGCATCAAATCCTCAACACACACACACACACACACTTTTTGACTCCACATTACACTATACAAACACACCCCCATAGGAAACACAATCAGGAGGCGCGAAGACCACCCAGTTCTGATGATGGTCCACTGGCCGAAACTAGTCAACAAGGTAACCTAGTTAATTAACACGTTAAAGCATATATATATATACTTTATATTACAAAGTGATATAGTGTTAAAAGTTGTGTAATCAAGATGTATAGGGACTATTTCAAAACATTTGTTTTAATTTACCTGTTTTCCTCCATATTTAGCAATTTTCCCCTTAACTCTGTACATCAGAACTTTAAAAATAGCGTCGCAGTAGCTGACAAGGGCATACATGTGAATTAATTCATTTTTCATCCATCAAAGTGTGCTTTAAAATTCACTGGTTTTGCAGCACATTAAAAGCAATCTCTGCCCATAAGTTTTTTTTTGTAGGTTATTTTAAGACGCTTTATCAACATCTTAGGTTATTTAACATCTGAATGAGGTGAAGGTGATAATGCCGGTGAAATGAGTCCGGGGTCCAGCACCGAAAGTTACCCAGCATTTGCTTATATTGAGTTGAGGTAAAACCCCGGAAAAAACCTCAACCAGGTAACTTGCCCCGATCGGGAATCGAACCCGGGCCACCTGGTTTCGCGGCTAGACGTGCTAACCTGCCCATAAGTAAGAGCCTATCTGAGATGCTACTGTAGTATAAGAGATGGACATAGACGTGTTAAATTGTTAATGAATTTGATATTGTTTGCAGAACAATTACAGGTCTTTGAAAAAACAAAACTCTAAAATATAACCAAAGGGTGCTATTCATAGACATTTCGCTAGCCCGCGCAACGAGCGTGCTAAACTAGCCCCGGCTATCGACCGGTTACTTGTACAGGATTCATATCATATCATATCGCTAGCACTGGTTTATGAATACGAAAAACTTAGTTCGCAGATCATCCACCGGGAGTCTGCACTAAGAATGTCTATGAATACGGCTCTTAATGACTTTTTAATACGGTCGCTGTACACATGCCCACATATGGAGGTGAAGGAAGAGTAATAACAAAGAGACAGGCAGCAGAAATGAAATTTATGAAAAGTAAGGTTAATAGACGTCTCCGATTCCCGGGGAGATCCCCGAATTTTGCTTTGTTTCCTCGGACAAAACTCGGCCCCGGATTTAACAATATTTCCCCGGTTTTTCATTGTTACTTGTTGATATTGTTCAATGTCCTTAAGCAGTGCTATGACAAATTTTGCTAATGCAACTTTGTTGCTTTTCCGTGATGCTATAATTAAAACTGAAAGTGATGACGTAACTGCAGTCGAGTCTCAATAAAAAACTGATCTCCAGGAAAGAAGAGACATTTACTCCACCATCAGTTAAGCAACTTTTGGGTATCTTTAAAAGAAATGGCTCTTATTTCAGAGCAGAATTCTTGATGTCTCTCATAATTTTATGAAAATACTGTTGAATATCCCAGTGCCTGGATTTTTCATTCATAAGATAAGATACAGTGTCTACGAAATGTACTTATATTGCTGAGACCTCTTCTAGAAAGAGACAAATTTGAAGAGACAGTCTATTATTTTCCTTCAAAATAAATGTAGATGAACTTGAATTGGATGAAGACAATTTATTTAATGAAATTTCATGCTTGAAGAAATATATGACTTCAGAAAAAATGGCAAAGTGGAATGAAGAAAATGCTATTCCTTGCTCAAAATGGAATGGAATTATTTTTCTTTCTGAGACAGTGATTCCCTGCAACAACTCCAGAATTTGATTGATTTATCTCTGTGTCCTGGAAGTAATGCTTCAGTGGAGATAATTTGTTCAATGAACATGATGAATCCAGAATAAGCTTAGAAATTATTCGATGGAACGGAGAAAAACTCTCTCCGGTGCCGGGATTTGAACTCGGGTTTTCAGCTCTACGTGCTGATGCTTTATCCACTAAGCCACACCGGATACCCACCCCGGCGCCGGACAGAATCGTCTCAGATTAAGTTCCAAATCTTGGGTTCCATCTAGTGGCCGCCCTCTGCACTACGCCATATATGTCTATGAACGTAGGACTGAAGTCCACACATGTGCTGAGGTACACTCGTTATGAGTGACTAGTTGGCCGTATGATGACGCAGAATCTCTGCATGGAAATATCATATGTACTTCGGTACATTAAAATAATATATGTGATATGCGTAAATCACTTCGTGATTTAAGACGGCGCTTATTCCGTCGGATCCCGGCCAACTAGTCACTCATAACGAGTGCACCTCAGCACATGTGTGGACTTAAGTCCTACGTTCATAGACATCTATGACGTAGTGCAGAGGGCGGCCACTAGAGGGAACCCAAGAGTTGGAACTTAATCTGAGACGATTCTGTCCGACGCCGGTGTGGGTATCCGGTGTGGCTTAGTGGATAAAGCATCAGCACGTAGAGCTGAAAACCCGGGTTCAAATCCCGGCGCCGGAGAGAGTTTTTCTCCGTTCCATTACTCTTTCATCGTATGATGACGCAGAATATCTGCATGGAAATATATGTACTTCGGTACATTAAAATAATATATTTGAAATTATTGTTAGTTTTTAGTTTGTTTTCTTAACTAACTTAAACATTACCTGTCAGGAATTTCTTGAAAATCTGGGGCCTAGAGAAGACCTGCTTAAAAAATTCACTCTTCTGAAAAAAAAGTACCGTAGATTAATCTGTAAATACTAGATTAATTCTTAGTGAACAGCAAGCTAACAGATGTTAAAAGTATTTTTTTTATATATCGATATCTGTCCCGGGAAACTGTAAAACAATCTGATAATCTTAATTCTGTATATAATAAAAATTAAAGAAGAGCACAGGTATTCGGAAGAAACTAGAGGTGCAATCATTGCTGGGGAAGCTAAAGAGGAACAGAAAATGATCTGAACAACTACGAAGAATATCAAATGACAGGCTGCTAGCTTTAGCGATGGAATATCGTCGAGAAGAAAGGAAAACATTACGTAGGAAGGCCTAGAAACAGGTTCAACTCGAACCTAAACCATGGGGTGAAGAAGATAAAGATGTGCCTGGTGACAATCATTAGTTTTTGAACTAATTGCCAATCTTGAACTACTATAAAGTAAAATCTCGAATGTATGCGACATGTTGCTTCCAGTTTAAAAGTTCCATTTGGAAAATAGTGTTGTAGATCTGAGAAGAGTAGGGAAGCATCACACCCTCTCTCTACGAAAGTGAACAGTAGTAATTTGTGGAACCGTTCCCGCAAAATCAGACAATTTCACCTCGAATATTGTTGCTGCTTTCCAGAAATTTATTACCACTGTACGCTAACTTAATTAAAAGTAATGCTGCATAAAATTTGGGCATTAAAATGGTTTTACTGTTTAATGAGAAAAAATGAAATGTTTGTTAACATTGTAGTAATCCGTTTTAAACAATCCATTTCATTTTCTCTTTGGCTACAAACAAGTTTGCCGCACATTTAATTAAGCTACAATTGATTGGTTTTAACGTTTTTATCAGCTTGTTATGTTTGCAGTGCTTCTGGTTTTTATATCTATGGGACTTACTGTAATTAAACCATGTCGAACACAATAAAAATAAGCATTTGAAGGAAAATTTTGACATAAATAAAACCAAAAATAAAGGAAGACTGTATCTGATCTCCATAAATTGGCATTGCCCATACAATTTTGTATACGTAAATATTCATTGTCCTACCATTTCTTTTTAAAATAATAAATTGCTGGGTACTATTCGGACAGACCTTGTATGTAGTGATAGTAGTGGCGTAATGACTTTTATCTGCTTTGATTATGTAATGTGTACTTTACATCACTAATAAAATGTTGTAAACACATTCATTACACAACTAGTTAGAAATGATACTCACTAAAGTATGCCAGCATTACCTTCTCCGACACACATTCTTAATTTTTCTTGGAATACCAATCTTTGAATTTCTATACTCGTATTCCACTTCACATCTTACGCGACATTTCAATGATACTAAACATTTTCAATATCTGAATCTTCGTTTAATAATAATAATAATAATAATAATAATAATAATAATAATAGTAATAATAATAACAACACAATCGTCTCTCCACAAAAGTGTTCAAAACGAATAAAAATAGTAGTTACTTTTATATAAAAATATCAAAGTGGATAAAACGTTGTACGATATAAGGCTGGTTCACAATAAACCGGAAACGAGGATCGGAACGAAAACCAAAACGGTAAAATTGTTAAAATGTATACATTTAAATGTGAGCATTCACAATTAACGAAAAGCTTGCCGGAGCCCGAAATCGGGAACGGAGAGTTGGCCAAGTTTCAACTTTGGTGTTCACGTTTCCGATCACAGCCCATTAGATTCATTCTATTGCCATCTAAAAGCTATTTTGTCGTCGTATATTTTGTAGCAAGAAGACCGTGACATAACCTATGCATTATTTTGTTCTGTGCTGTGCATCATGGAGCAAGTTTTATTTGATGAGATTCTAATATTGAAATCCTCACATTTACGATAAGCGGCGCGCCTCGTACAAAGATGAGAAAATGAAGGAGAATACGTGGTTTTCAATAACTGCATCTTTGAACACCGATCGGAAGTGAAACATATTTTATTACTGCATTGGTTGTATTACACACTACATATTCATGCTTCAATTCAATAACTACTGTTGTGTTCATTTTTGTTCTATTACAAATGTTTCTTCTCTAATTATTTTACGTTATGGTAGACTTAAAATAGATTGTGAAAATAAAGATGCATGGGCATATTTATAGTACCGTACCTAATGAAATGTTTCAGTTGAAATTTCGAAGTTGGTTAACCTGTGTTTATGTAGGCTGCCTTGTACTCATGAGAGAACGCCATTGGTCAATTATACACAAATAACATCAGAATGCATAATATCGACTTTATATATCGTTATTGACATACTGTACATATCGATATGCATAGTCGTCTACGTTCTCGGTTTATTGTGAATCAAAAATTTTCATATTCACGTCCTCTGCTTCTCGTTTTCATTCTGGTTCTCGTTCCCGGTTTACTGTGAACCAGCCTATACTTATCGTAACTTCATATTTCAATACTCGACCGACCGGTTATCAAACTCGTATTGTAATATGAAACATGACTATACTCATGTCGTAAATAACTATTGACGTTTCAAGATATATTATACCAAAGAAGATTAAACATATGAATACTTGAACATTAAACTGCTTTCATTTCTGCTAATTTAACCTGAATAGACAAATATGCCTTTAACATTTGTATACTCGTAAAAGCTGCGGTTCATTAGAAACAATGCATCACCGTGATAAAGAGCGACCGCTCTATGCCTTGGGGAATGTCTCGTGATATAATCTTGTGGCTAGCAAATCCTTCTGTGATGTACTGCGTTTCAGGTTTATATATGTTTGCATGTGGACTATCATGCACATGTGAGAGGATGTCTTTGACTTCTGTAAGTTTTTTGACTTTGAGAAATATTGTGCTGTAAACAATTTCGCGCAGAAACCATAGACATCTACTTTAAATGTGACAGGGAATACAGTTTATTTCCTTTATGCAGAGTACCGTTATTTTTAGGACAGTAAATACGAATAATAATAATAATAATAATAATAATAATAATAATAATAATAATCTTTATTGTCATTGAATGAAAAATTTCACTATAGACATTGTCAAATGTTACAATCTTACTGCAATACATTTCATAGATATACAAAATAAAAATTTAATTATAAAAACAATGTAGATATTTATCAAATTACATAATATAAAGTTAAAAGTACTATAATTACTAGATAAAAGACAGTATCAAGTACTAATTGTCATATGTTTAAATACTAATTAAGAATACTACAAACAGAAGTTAATAATAAACTTAAAAAATGCAACATAAGGTAGTGCAATTTGCTCTGTTCATTAATACATTGAAATTTGAATGTAAATTGATTTACCACTAGGTTTCATTTAAAATCTGATTATTAAAAAAAGAAATTAAGAAACAACAACCATAACATTTAAAACTGTATTGTTTAAAAATGTATGTCAATTTCAAAGAACTCATTTATTGAGTAAAGTGGGTTTTTAATTAACCAACTGTACAATTTTGTTTTATAACTTTCAGCAGGAAGAAGTTGAATGTTTATAGGGAGCTTATTAAATAATTTGATTCCAATCAATTTATAGTATTTTTTGTCACACTAAGTCTACAAAGTGGATAATCTAATAATTGCCTATTCCTCGTTGTGTGATTGTGTATCTCACTTCTCATATTAAAATCTTGCAAATGTTCTTTCATAAACACTAGAACATCATATATGTATAGATTTATGACGGTCTGAATACCTGTCTGTATGAACAGAGGTCTACAGTGTGTTCTAATTTTTGAAGCTGTCAGTATTCTAATAACTTTCGTTTGAATTAATAAAATGTCTGTAATATCAATAGAATTTCCCCACAAAATAAGTCCATATCTGAATACACTTTGAAAAAAGGCAAGCGTTTTTTATAATAATAATAATAATAATAATAATAATAATAATAATAATAATAGCGAAACAAAATGGTTTATAGGTGTTCCACTGTTAAACTATGGGTATAATGGGCTTCCGCGTTGGGAAAGTTTGTGAAACACTGCCCTAAAAGATGTAACACTTCATACAGTTAGTCTTAAGAGGTTAGGTACACCTTACAGCAGTAAAATTTTTGGAAATATTCAACATTTTTTTCCTCCATTATTGTTTCTTGCACAATAATGAAAATTGGTACGTGTAAAACACTGTTCTTCTGCTATATGAAAAAAAAATACGATTAAAAATTATTTAAGTTTTTTTTTTTTTAATTCAAAATGTGCAGTTTACTGTGCAGTGATGAAGCGTTTTCCTCATAACTCATAAACTTTTAAACTTTTTTTATGTTCTCTCTCTTTTATTTTATTGCTGAAACTCATGTTTACAATATCATGCTCTTTCAACTACATTCCTTAAAAATAATATATTTTTTATTTTGTGTTAAAAGAAGATATTTGACCATTTTGTAAAATGAATTTATTTTGTATTAGACAATCTATGAAAGATAGAGAAGTGATCTTGCGTCATAATGTACATATGACATGCATTAATACACACAAGATATTTCATCACAGAATGTTCGATAGTTTTTGAGTTATGTGGGAAACGCTTCATCACTGCACAATGAACTGAATTTTGAAAAAAAAAAATGTAAATATTTTTTTTAATCGTAAAAATAATTTTTTTTTTCATATAGCAGAAGGACAGTGTTTTACACATAATAATTTTCATTATTGTACAAGATACAGTAATGGAGGAAAAAATGTTGAATATTTCCAAAATTTCACTACTGTAAGCTGTACCTAACTCTTTGAAACAAGTTATTTAATTCAATACTTTAATGGAATAAAATTAGCGGAAATAATGAGTGACTGTAAAAAAATATAATAGTACATTATGCAACGAGCCTATAATGATAGTAATTAAGAAGCAAGTATGGATGTTTTTGAAACGAGCGCAAGCGAGTTTCATAATTTTCATACGAACTTCTTAATTACCATTATAGGCGAGTTTCATACGACTTTTTATGCTCGACCATATTCCTAACTTGAAATTACAGTATTCAGATGTATACATTTTATTTGTGTCTGACAAGATCGGAAGTGACCTTGTTCTAGGTCGTGAATTGTGAGATGTGCGCAGACGCGAAAGTATTGATTTTTTCCGAGGAACAATAATGTCATTGACCTTGTGTAATCCGTTAAACTTGGTATAGCTTTGATTACTGAATTCGACATTGAAAAACGAGATGACAAATTGAATTTATTTGAATATTATTTACAATTAACACTAATTATTATAGTAACAGAACATAACCTACTGCGACAGTATTGGTTTTCCAGCCTCCGTGACCCTTCGCTAATTCTCTTTCGATTGCATATCCGAGAATAATCGATACTTGCGGTTTTATAACGGTACAAAGCTGACTCGTTATTGGCTGAACACCTGTAAGCTGAGTTGTCATTGGCTGAAAACACCTGAACTTTAATGAGTAGGTGTACTTTAATGACATGCATTAAAGGACTGCTACCAGGTGTATAATTACTACATTTCGGCATGGTCGAGCATACAATTTTATAAGAATCTTGTGGACAGCATGACGGAAGCTGGTAGCAATACAGAACCAAGCTGAATGATAGTTGCGAAGCAGATGTGTGACTTTTTCATATGTTTTGCCTATATTTTATCAGTCAGTATCATTATCATTATCAACACCCAGTATAAAGCCTTCAGGCTTTTTCCGATCTCAAGAAGTGTTATTTGTCATACTTTTTCCATGAAGATTACAGTTTGTTGTCTATTATTTTACACATGGATTTTACAAAGTCCTTTCCTAATTGAACAAAAAAAATATCGTAATACAATTTTTATTCAAGTTGACCAATGTCGTATAACAAAGAAGAGTTTGCTAGATAAGTTATCAGCAGTGTTACAAATCAATCAGAAGTAAAGTAATTTGCTGTTATTAATGATTTTGTTTTCAGAACTTGGATTATCAGAAACAGATCTGTTAACAGATGTGGTAAAATAAGTTTGGCACAAAGAGCAGACGAGAGTATGGTCATTAATTTGATTATTTCAACAACATATCAATTACAACATAATAGATTATTTACAGTGTTTTACCTTTCTAATCTCACAGCTTTCATATTACATACATAAAATACAGAGTGATTTATATAGAATTGACACATTTCTTTCATTAATTGTTTCAAAACGAATTGTGCTAGCGACAACTTATTATACCTAAAATGTAGAGGAATTTTGGGAGATTATTTACCTCTATAGCAAATGTTGAAAATGTCCTCCATCCTGCATAAGGCACAACTCAACACGTCGTTCCATGTTACTGGCCACTCGCTGGAGGACTCTGTTGTCAGTAGCTTGAATCTCCTGTGTGATGTTGTGCTTCAGATCGTCCAATGTCTGGGGACGTGTGGCGTAAACCTTGTCTTTTAAGTAACCCCATAGAAAGAAGTCCGGCGTTGTCAAATCCGGAGATCTCGGTGGCCACAGGTTCCTGGAAATTATTCGGTCGTCAAAGAAACTTGCAATTACTGTAGTTCCATGGATTCATTTGATGTATGGCATCTAGCGCCATCTTGCTGAAAATATCCTTGACTCAGCTCTACATCGTCCAGTTGCTCAACAAACTCCATGAAAATCAGTCGGTACTCTGCAGTGTTCACAGTCTGGTTAAAAAAAATTGGCCCCACTATTCTCTGTGCGGATATTGCGTACCAAACTCCGATTTTAACCGGGTGCATAGGTGCTTCATGGATGACATGTGGATTTTCGATGGCCCAATGGCGTGAGTTCTGTGAGTTCACTTAACCGGATAAATGGAATCATGCTTCATCTGTGAACCATGTGATGGAAAATATGGAAGGATTTTGCACAATAAACGTCTGAAACCAACGACAATAATTCAATCTTTTATCCTTATCTGGTTCCTGTAGCTGATGAACAACCGCAACCCTATATGGCTTTAGGCCTGCACTTTTCGCAGCTCTCTGACACATTGAGTAGGTGTACCCTGTCTCCTGCGACAAACGTCTTAACGATTTTTTTGGGTGACTGCTCCAGTCGTGCTCTTACGTCAACAACAGTAGGAATAAAACATAAACATCTGCGCATCTTGTGACGAGGAATCGAAACTCCAGAACATTCTGCTTAATTTGGTGCTAAAATTTGGTCATTGAATGAATTTCCAACGGATTAATTAAAGAAAGAAATGTGTCAGTTCTATATAAATCACTCTGTACAAGACTAGTGAAGTTTAGCGTGCACAGTAGCTAACATTGAATAATTATCCAACACGCTACTGCCGTTACAATACTCTTAGTTTAAATCGGAAGCAAGTATGAAGCAATAAAGTGTATACATTAAGACTGACGCGCGCCTCACTGAGGGTTAGTGGAACTGTCCCAAGAGAATCACGGATTCCATTTTGGACATCCATTCTCTTGGGGAAGTGGAAGATACACTGGAAACAAAGTTCTGAAACTTGTACAAAGAACAAAAGTAGGATAACAATATTAGATATTGAGGGGGAGGGTATAAAAAGTGGAATAGTCACGTACATACATGGTCCGTGTAGTCTCAATTTATATCAAATAAAATGTAACTTTAATCTGCTTCCTTGACATAGTTTTGGAATCGAAGCGTGTCTTAGAATTCAAGAATTATAAGCTGAGAATTTATGGACGTATCGAGATCGTAGGCCTACTGTTTTATTACAGACGATAAAACTTCCGATACGGCAATTACACTGTGACATCACCTGCAATACAAGAGGAGGAAACTGGATACAGCGTGGAAATACTGTAGGCTTATATGAGTATGTTTAATCCAAAGCCTCCTCAAATTGATGTACTGAAGCACTAAAATTTCCCTTTGTTCAGAACATATATTGACATGAAAAGAGGTAATTTTTACAAAATAATAGTTTATAAATGGAAAAAAATGATTTTGTACGAACTGAGACCAGAAGGATAAAAAAATGGGGAAATAACTACATGATGCTATTACAAAAAAGCTCATTGGCACACCCTTTATAAATGAAAAGCATAGTATTTGAAAACATATCCTAAATATTTTTTCTTTGAACCCTACAACTTTTGTGAAAATAGTTTCTTCATAAAATTAGAAATAAGAAAGTTACAAGCATTGTTCCATACTTTTTACTCATCCTGTATAAAACGTCCGTCTTAACCAAGTCACATGTCTTTTTCAAATCTATGAATAACTGATGAACTGTGCCCTTACATCCCATTTTTCTCCTATATCCGTCGAATACAAAAAATTTGGTCAATTGTAGATTTATTACGCCTAAAACCACATTGATAATCCCCAATAATATCATCTATATAAAGAATTAAACTTCTCGGAAGAATATGGGACAAAATTTTGTATGACATCAACAAAAGTGATATTCCCCGAAAGTTATAAAGTTAGTGTTTTCCCCTTCTTAAGGATAGATACAATTATGGACTCCTTCCATTGTTCTGGTACAATTTTATTTCCTTTTCCCAAATAGCAAGTACAAGCATTACAAATTTCACTGAATAATGCGTTTCAACCTCTTGTATTAATTTTGCTGGAATTTGATCGATATCTGGAGACTTTTACTTTTTCAGATTTTCTATCGCAATTTCGACTTCAGAAAAGTGTGGGTTCGGATATAAATGGCTCAGCAGTTTGTATTTGTATATCGTCCCGATCATCTCTATTTGACCTATGCACATTTAGTAGTTACCCAAAGTAGTTTTTCCATCTGTTCAGGATTGAATGAGAGTCTGCAAGCAAGTTACCGTTCTCATCATTGATCACGTTTACCCTTGCCCGATTTCCTTACTTAAATTCCTTTATGACTTTATATAAATATCTAATGCTTTTTTCTTACTATTTGTGTCCACCTCATTTAGTTTTTCCTTCAAGTAATCTCTCTTTTGGTTCCTAAGTATACAACTTTCTTCCCATCTTTCGTTGAAATATTTATCTTAATTCGTCTGGACTGGATCCTCTAAGAATTTCAATTTTGCCTGTTTCCTTCTTTCTAATACCATGAAGCAATCGTCATCAAACCACGGTTTCTTTTTCTTAGTTTCATAAGAGCCTATGCTCTGCTCAGCTGCAATTTTGATATTTTCTCTGATATTTTCCCACACACCATTACCTAATATCTAATTCCTCCTCAACTTCATCGGAACTTCCTAAAGTAGCGAACCTATTTGAAATTTCGAACTGATAATGTTGCTTAGTTTCCTCATCTTTTAATTTCGGAATATTGAATCTCCTGTTATTAACTTGTTGCTCTACTCACTTCGCCACTGATGGTCCTTCTCTTAATTCTCCAATTACTGAATTATGGTCAGAATAACACTCTGCCCCTCTAAAGGATCGAATGCCTATTGTAATAGTAGGGCCTATATCTTCGTTATTTATCAAGATGTGATCGATTTACTTGTATCAGTCCATCAGTAGAAGTTCAAGTATATTTAAATATATCCTTATGCGAGAAAGAACTTTTAACAATTAAATTTTATGACATGGCAAATTTGACTACCGAACTCCATTGTCATTATTAGTTACGTGTAGACTCTTTCCCAATAGTCGGTTTAAAAATATTGTCTCGTCGTACTTTCGCATTGAAATCCTAATAAAATTTTAATATCATAGGCCTATCTAGATAACTGACTGCTTATTCAATTACTACTGCTTAATTACTAATAATAATTACTACTGAGACTACAATTCAAGATTATTGATATTATTAACATTATTATTATTATTATTATTATTATTATTATTATTATTATTATTATTATTATTATTATTATTATTATTATTATAACTGCTATTACCATTATATTACTATTAATATTCTACTGTTATTACTATTCGTGATGCTATTGCTAATACTAATGCTATTTCTATTACTACTCTTATTACTGTATTATTAATACTATTACTACTGCTGTAACTATTACTGCTGTTATTACTATTACTACTGCTATAATTATTACTGCTGTTATTACTATTACTACTGCTATAACTATTACTGCTGTTATTAATATTACTACTGCTATAATTATTACTGCTGTTATTACTATTACTACTGCTATAATTATTACTGCTGTTATTACTATTACTACTGATGTAAATATTACTACTGTTATTACTATTACTACTGCTATAATTATTACTGCGGTTATTACTATTACTACTGCTATAATTATTACTGCTGTTATTACTATTACTACTGCTATAATTATTACTGCTGTTATTACTATTACTACTGCTATAACTATTACTGCTGTTATTACTATTACTACTGCTATAATTATTACTGATGTTATTACTATTACTACTACTGTAACTCTTACTGCTGTTATTACTATTACTACTGCTGTAACTATTACTGCTGTTATTACTATTACTACTGCTATAATTATTACTGCTGTTATTACTATTACTACTGCTATAACTATTACTGCTGTTATTACTATTACTACTGCTATAATTATTACTGCTGTTATTACTATTACTACTGCTATAACTATTACTGCTGTTATTACTATTACTACTGCTATAATTATTACTGCTGTTATTACTATTACTACTGCTATAATTATTACTGCTGTTATTACTATTACTACTGCTATAACTATTACTGCTGTTATTACTATTACTACTGCTATAACTATTACTGCTGTTATTACTATTACTACTGCTATAATTATTACTGCTGTTATTACTCTATTACTACTGCTATAACTATTACTGCTGTTATTACTATTACTACTGCTATAATTATTACTGCTGTTATTACTATTACTACTGCTGTAACTATTACTGCTGTTATTACTATTACTACTGCTATAACTATTACTGCTCTTATTACTGCTATAACTATTACTGCTGTTATTACTATTACTACTGCTATAACTATTACTGCTGTTATTACTATTACTACTGCTATAATTATTACTGCTGTTATTACTATTACTACTGCTATAACTATTACTGCTGTTATTACTATTACTACTGCTATAATTATTAATGCTGTTATTACTATTACTACTGCTATAATTATTACTGCTGTTATTACTATTACTACTGCTATAACTATTACTGCTGTTATTACTATTACTACTGCTATAACTATTACTGCTGTTATTACTATTACTACTGCTGTAACTATTACTGCTGTTATTACTATTACTAATGCTATAACTATTACTGCTGTTATTACTGCTATAACTATTACTGCTGTTATTGCTATTACTACTGCTATAACTATTACTGCTGTTGTTACTATTACTACTGCTGTAACTATTACTGCTGTTATTACTATTACTACTGCTATAACTATTACTGCTGTTATTACTATTACTACTGCTGTAACTATTACTGCTGTTATTACTATTACTACTGCTATAACTATTACTGCTGTTATTACTATTATTACTGCTATAACTATTACTGCTGTTATTACTATTACTACTGCTGTAACTATTACTGCTGTTATTACTATTACTACTGCTGTAACTATTACTGCTGTTATTACTATTACTACTGCTATAACTATTACTGCTGTTATTACTATTACTACTGCTATAACTATTACTGCTGTTATTACTATTACTACTGCTATAACTATTACTGCTGTTATTACTATTACTACTGCTATAACTATTACTGCTCTTATTACTGCTATAACTATTACTGCTGTTATTACTATTACTACTGCTATAACTATTACTGCTGTTATTACTATTACTACTGCTATAATTATTACTGCTGTTATTACTGTTACTACTGCTATAACTATTACTGCTGTTATTACTATTACTACTGCTATAATTATTAATGCTGTTATTACTATTACTACTGCTATAATTATTACTGCTGTTATTACTATTACTACTGCTATTACTATTACTGCTGTTATTACTATTACTACTGCTATAACTATTACTGCTGTTATTACTATTACTACTGCTGTAACTATTACTGCTGTTATTACTATTACTACTGCTATAACTATTACTGCTGTTATTACTGCTATAACTATTACTGCTGTTATTGCTATTACTACTGCTATAACTATTACTGCTGTTGTTACTATTACTACTGCTGTAACTATTACTGCTGTTATTACTATTACTACTGCTATAACTATTACTGCTGTTATTACTATTAGTACTGCTGTAACTATTACTGCTGTTATTACTATTACTACTGCTATAACTATTACTGCTGTTATTACTATTACTACTGCTGTAACTATTACTGCTGTTATTACTATTACTACTGCTATAACTATTACTGCTGTTATTACTATTACTACTGCTGTAACTATTACTGCTGTTATTACTATTACTACTGCTATAACTATTACTGCTGTTATTACTATTACTACTGCTATAACTATTACTGCTGTTATTACTATTACTATTGCTATAACTATTACTGCTGTTATTACTATTACTACTGCCGTAACTATTACTGCTGTTATTACTATTACTACTGCTATAACTATTACTGCTGTTATTACTGCTATAACTATTACTGCTCTTATTACTATTACTACTGCTATAACTTTTACTGCTGTTACTACTGCTATAACTATTACTGCTGTTATTACTATTACTACTGCTGTAACTATTACTGCTGTTATTACTATTACTAATGCTATAACTATTACTGCTGTTATTACTGCTATAACTATTACTGCTGTTATTGCTATTACTACTGCTATAACTATTACTGCTGTTGTTACTATTACTACTGCTGTAACTATTACTGCTGTTGTTACTATTACTACTGCTATAACTATTACTGCTGTTATTACTATTACTACTGCTGTAACTATTACTGCTGTTATTACTATTACTACTGCTATAACTATTACTGCTGTTATTACTATTACTACTGCTATAACTATTACTGCTGTTATTACTATTACTACTGCTATAACTATTACTGCTGTTATTACTATTACTACTGCTATAACTATTACTGCTCTTATTACTGCTATAACTATTACTGCTGTTATTACTATTACTACTGCTATAACTATTACTGCTGTTATTACTATTACTACTGCTATAATTATTACTGCTGTTATTACTGTTACTACTGCTATAACTATTACTGCTGTTATTACTATTACTACTGCTATAATTATTAATGCTGTTATTACTATTACTACTGCTATAATTATTACTGCTGTTATTACTATTACTACTGCTATTACTATTACTGCTGTTATTACTATTACTACTGCTATAACTATTACTGCTGTTATTACTATTACTACTGCTGTAACTATTACTGCTGTTATTACTATTACTACTGCTATAACTATTACTGCTGTTATTACTGCTATAACTATTACTGCTGTTATTGCTATTACTACTGCTATAACTATTACTGCTGTTGTTACTATTACTACTGCTGTAACTATTACTGCTGTTATTACTATTACTACTGCTATAACTATTACTGCTGTTATTACTATTAGTACTGCTGTAACTATTACTGCTGTTATTACTATTACTACTGCTATAACTATTACTGCTGTTATTACTATTACTACTGCTGTAACTATTACTGCTGTTATTACTATTACTACTGCTATAACTATTACTGCTGTTATTACTATTACTACTGCTGTAACTATTACTGCTGTTATTACTATTACTACTGCTATAACTATTACTGCTGTTATTACTATTACTACTGCTATAACTATTACTGCTGTTATTACTATTACTATTGCTATAACTATTACTGCTGTTATTACTATTACTACTGCCGTAACTATTACTGCTGTTATTACTATTACTACTGCTATAACTATTACTGCTGTTATTACTGCTATAACTATTACTGCTCTTATTACTATTACTACTGCTATAACTTTTACTGCTGTTATTACTGCTATAACTATTACTGCTGTTATTGCTATTACTACTGCTATAACTATTACTGCTGTTGTTACTATTACTACTGCTGTAACTATTACTGCTCTTATTACTATTACTACTGCTATAACTATTACTGCTGTTATTACTATTACTACTGCTGTAACTATTACTGCTGTTATTACTATTACTACTGCTGTAACTATTACTGCTTTTATTACTATTACTACTGCTGTAACTATTACTTCTCTTATTACTATTACTACTGCTATAACTATTACTGCTGTTATTACTATTACTACTGCTATAACTATTACTGCTGTTATTACTATTACTACTGCTATAACTATTACTGCTGTTATTACTATTGCTACTGCTGTAACTATTACTGCTGTTATTACTATTACTACTGCTATAACTATTACTGCTGTTATTACTATTACTACTGCTGTAACTATTACTGCTGTTATTACTATTACTACTGCTATAACTATTACTGCTGTTATTGCTATTACTACTGCTATAACTATTACTGCTGTTACTATTACTACTACTGTAACTATTACTGCTGTTATTACTATTACTATTGCTATAACTATTACTGCTCTTATTACTGCTATAATTATTACTGCTGTTATTACTATTACTACTGCTATAACTATTACTGCTGTTGTTACTATTACTACTGCTATAACTATTACTGCTGTTATTACTATTACTAGAACTATTACTGCTGTTATTACTATTACTACTGCTATAACTATTACTGCTGTTATTACTATTACTACTGCTATAACTATTACTGCTGTTATTACTGCTATAACTATTATTGCTGTTATTACTATTACTACTGCTATAACTATTACTGCTGTTATTACTGCTATAACTATTATTGCTGTTATTACTATTACTACTGCTATAACTATTACTGCTGTTATTACTGCTATAACTATTATTGCTGTTATTACTATTACTACTGCTATAACTATTACTGCTGTTATTACTGCTATAACTATTACTGTTGTTATTACTATTACTACTGCTATAACTATTACTGCTGTTGTTACTATTGCTACTGCTATAACTATTACTGTTGTTATTACTATTACTACTGCTATAACTATTACTGCTGTTGTTACTATTGCTACTGCTATAACTATTACTGCTGTTATTACTATTACTACTGCTATAACTATTACTGCTGTTATTACTGCTATAACTATTACTGCTGTTATTACTGCTATAACTATTACTGCTGTTATTACTATTACTACTGCTATAACTATAACTGCTGTTATTACTGCTACAATTATTAACTGCTGTTATTACTATTATTACTGCTGTAACTATTACTGCTGTTATTACTGCTATAACTATTACTGCTGTTATTACTATTACTACTGCTATAACTATTACTGCTGTTGTTACTATTACTACTGTTGTAACTATTACTGCTGTTATTACTATTACTACTGCTATAACTATTACTGCTGTTATTACTATTACTACTGCTATAACTATTACCGCTGTTATTACTATTACTACTGCTATAATTATTACTGCTGTTATTACTATTACTACTGCTATAACTATTACTGCTGTTATTACTATTACTACTGCTGTAACTATTACTGGTGTTATTGCTATTACTACTGCTATAACTAATACTACTGCTATAACTATTACTGCTGCTATAACTATTACTGCTGTTATTACTATTACTACTGCTGTAACTATTACTGGTGTTATTGCTATTACTACTGCTATAACTAATACTACTGCTACAACTAATACTACTGCTATAACTATTACTGCTGTTATTACTATTACTACTGCTATAACTATTACTGTTGTTATTACTATTACTACTGCTATAACTATTACTGCTGTTATTACTATTACTACTGCTATAACTGTTACTGTTGTTGTTACTATTACTACTGCTATAACTATTACTGCTGTTATTACTATTACTGCTGTTATTACTATTACTACTCCTATAACTATTACTGCTGTTATTACTATTACTACTGCTATAACTATTACTGCTGTTATTACTATTACTACTGTTGTAACTGTTACTGCTGTAACTATTACTGCTGCTATTACTATTACTACTGATGTAAATATTACTGCGGTTATTACTATTACTACTGCTATAATTATTACTGCTGTTATTACTATTAGTACTGATGTAAATATTACTGCGGTTATTACTATTACTACTGCTGTAACTGTTACTGCTGTAACTATTACTGCTGTTATTACTATTACTACTGATGTAAATATTACTGCGGTTATTACTATTACTACTGCTATAATTATTACTGCGGTTATTACTATTACTACTGCTATAATTATTACTGCTGTTATTACTATTACTACTGATGTAAATATTACTGCGGTTATTACTGTTACTACTGCTATAACTATTACTGCTGTTATTACTATTACTACTGCTGTTATTACTATTACTACTGATGTAAATATTACTGCTGTTATTACTATTACTACTGCTATAACTATTACTGCTGCTATTACTATTACTACTGATGTAAATATTACTGCGGTTATTACTATTACTACTGCAATAACTATTACTGCTGTTAGTACTATTACTACTGCAATTACGATTACTACTGCCATTTCTATTACCACTGATATTACTACCTGTGTTACTACTGACATTAATATTACTATTTCTATTACTGTTACTGCTACTACTATTACCACTACTACTATTTATTATTACTGCTGATATTAGGACACTTGCAATTACGGTTTTAACCTTCTTAAGTTATATGAATTTATTTTCCAAGATTGAATGTTCTGTTTCATTCCTTTGAATTAATTAAATCTTTGTGCTTTAAATTATAATTCTGTTTGGAAAAAAAAATGAATACTTTTCAATTTAGACTATCTTCACAAATTATTATCAAGTGATAGAACACATCTGTAGTGATGGAACTCTCCCTTTGAACTTTTTTCGAAATACGTGTTACCTGTAAAAAAATAGCATCTATGTTCAAGTAGTTGTTATTTTATGTTTGAAGACGGCAATTCAGATTATTCGCATTCTCTGATGCAGGGATGCAAAACTGTGCTACAATTTAAGCACACACGTCATAAGCCAGAATACGTAACTCATCCCTTCCCTTCAACCCTCGCGGTTGGGGGAGAAGACAAGAGAGAACAGTGTTTTTGCCAAACATCACACACAAGTCATTTAAGGCTCCGGCCTTGTGGATGGGGAAACGAACTCTTTCCCCAGGCTTCCACCCCTCTCTTCCCCAGTTTAGCAACCCTGCTCTGGTGTATGAATAAGACAGGTTTAGATGAAGCCTTCCGTAGGCTAGCTTGGAATGGACACTGTGATGTCACGCAGTCGATCTGTCAGTGACGATTGCTACATTTAGCTCCAGTCTGCGTATGACATGTGCTATGTTGTGCGTTGCCCAAGGCTTGCTCAAGGCGCATGTAACTTAGTCGATTCCATATGTTTAGCCGTTTCCTGGGGCCTATTCCACAAAGGTACGATGTTGTACAATGATCTACACGGGGTTGTTTAATGACACTTTGTGATTTTCCCAAGTATTTTGATTTTGTAATAAAAGGATTTCATTAACCTTACTAATATCTCCGTAGGAAATTAATCCATTCTTGTAACTGATTCAGAAGTAGCAAAGTATATATTCTTCACACAGGAAGGAGGAATACAATCTCTTAAATTTCGAATTAAATAAGTAACTTTAGATCATCTATTCTTCAAATAATCAACATGTGTTACCTAAGATAGTTGACTATTGGCCGGTTTTTCCAAGTATTATTAGAAAATTTAACGACTGTTAAACTCTAACTTACTTACAAATGGCTTTTAAGGAACCCGAAGGTTCATTGCCGCCCTCACATAAGCCCGCCAGCGGTCCCTATCCTGTGCAAGATTAATCCAGTCTCTATCATCACACCCCACCTCCCTCAAATCCATTTTAATATTATCCTCCCATCTACGTCTCGGCCTCCCTAAAGGTCTTTTTCCCTCCGGCCTCCCAACTAACACTCTATATGCATTTCTGGATTCGCCCATACGTGCTACATGCCCTGTCCATCTCAAACGTCTGGATTTAATGTTCCTAATTATGTCAGGTGAAGAATACAATGCGTGCAGTTCTGTGTTGTGTAACTTTCTCCATTCTCCTGTAACTTCATCCCGCTTAGCCCCAAATATTTTCCTTAGCACCTTATTCTCAAACACCCTTAACCTATGTTCCTCTCTCAGAGTGAGAGTCCAAGTTTCACAACCATAAAGAACAACCGGTAATATAACTGTTTTATAAATTCTAACTTTCAGATTTTTCGACAGCAGACTGGATGATAAGAGTTTCTCAACCGAATAATAACACGCATTTCCCATATTTATTCTGCGTTTAATTTCCTCCCGAGTGTCATTTATATTTGTTACTGTTGCTCCAAGATATTTGAATTTTTCCACCTCTTCGAAGGATAAATCTCCAATTTTTATATTTCCATTTCGTACAATATTCTGGTCACGACACATAATCATATACTTTGTCTTTTCGGGATTTACTTCCAAACCGATCGCTCTACTTGCTTCAAGTAAAATTTCCGTGTTTTCCCTAATCGTTTGTGTATTTTCTCCTAACATATTCACGCCATCCGCATAGACAAGAAGCTGATGTAACCCGTTCAATTCCAAACCCTGCCTGTTACCCTGAACTTTCCTAATGGCATATTCTAGAGCGAAGTTAAAAAGTAAAGGTGATAGTGCATCTCCCTGCTTTAGCCCGCAGTGAATTGGAAAAGCATCAGATAGAAACTGACCTATACGGACTCTGCTGTATGTTTCACTGAGACACATTTTAATTAATCGAAGTAGTTTCTTGGGAATACCAAATTCAATAAGAATATCATATAATGCTTCCCTCTTAACAGAGTCATAAGCCTTTTTGAAATCTATGAATAACTGATGTACTGTACCCTTATACTCCCATTTTTTCTCCATTATCTGTCGAATACAAAAAATCTGATCAATAGTCGATCTATTACGCCGAAAACCGCACTGATGATCCCCAATAATTTCATCTACGTACGGAGTTAATCTTCTCAAAAGAATATTGGACAAAATTTTGTACGACTTCAACAAAAGTGATATTCCTCGAAAGTTACCACAGTTGGTTTTGTCCCCCTTTTTAAAAATAGGTACAATTATGGACTCCTTCCATTGTTCTGGTACAATTTCCTTTTCCCAAATAACAAGTACAAGTTTATAAATTTCGTTATATAATGCACTCCCACCCTCTTGTATTAATTCTGCTGGAATTTGATCGATACCTGGAGACTTGTACTTTTTCAGATTTTCTATCGCAATTTCGACTTCTGAAAGCGTGGGTTCGGGTATAAATGGCTCAGCAGTTTGTATTTCAATTTCGTCCCGATCATTTCTATTTGGCCTATGTACATTTAGTAGTTGCGCAAAATAGTTTTTCCATCTGTTTAGGATTGATGGAGAGTCTGCAAGCAAGTCACCATTCTCATCCTTGATCACGTTTACCCTTGCCTGATATCCGTTCTTAAATTCCTTTATACCCTTATATAAATCTCGAATGTTTTTATTCTTACTATTTGTTTCTACCTCATTCAGTTTTTCCTTCAAGTAACCTCTCTTTTTATTCCTAAGTATACGACTTGCTTCCCGTCTTTCATTGAAATAATTATCTCTCTTCTCCTCAACTGGATCCTGTAAGAATTTCAATTTTGCCTGTTTCCTTCTTTCTACTACCATGCAACAATCTTCATCAAACCACGGTTTCTTTTTCCTAGTTTCATAATAACCTATGCTCTGCTCAGCTGCAATTTTGATACTATCTCTGAACAGTTTGTTAATTAAAAAAATTGTATGTTTTCAACACCAGTTTGGTTTAACAGATTGTTAACAGTTTGTTAATTTAAATTGTAGGATTTCGGGCAGTTAACTCGTTTAACAGTTGGTTAAATATGGCCGATGTCCCCACAGCTGTTCGAACAGAAGTTGCGAAATTAATATTTTGTGTCTCTTTGTAGGGAATGTTTAGCATGACTGGTAATATAACACTTAAAAAATACTTTGGACTGTTTAAATACATCAGTGTTATTTTATTTCTTTCGCATTTCGTATCCATAATAGCAATGAGGAAATATAACCTTACTTTATAATTATTATTTAGCACGTCACCTACAACTTTCATTTGTCAATTGTTTGTTTATGGAGCGTGGCCTACTATAACAGGTTGTCATTTTATGCAAGTTTCATGACTCACTCTATAATATAGAATTTAAAGATTAATTTTAGCCAATAAAAAATTGTCTTACATGTGTAGAATCATTACCAACTGCTGGTGAGTAGTTAAAATAGTGCTAACAGACGTTATAGTTAAGTGTTGGTTATCTTAAACAAAATTATGTTGAACAAATGGAAAATACATTAACAAAGCGTTAAAAATAGACTGTTAATTTAACATTCGTTAAGCAAAATTAAACATTACTTGGACAAACTGGCCATATGAGTATGAACATCTAAAAATTTAATATCAGCTTGACAAAAGTTTATTGAATCACAAGATAAACGTTTCAAAGTAAATAGAAGATAAGCAGCTTTATCTTTATTTCGAAACATACTAATGGGCTCTAAACATTCAGATGCTTTTGTCATCGATTCACTCGCTTCTTTCAAAACGCTTAAGTCTTTGTCAAAAGTAACAGAAGTTGTGTCGTCTGCAAACATTATGTTGCTTGATAGAGCATTAACCACAATACGTCATCGTATAATGATGTAGTTCTTTCAGCCCTCAGCTGCTCCATACGGGACGTGCGGAATAGATTTATTAATTGCTCGCTATATTTCGTTTCAAACCTGGTTATTTTCAAAAACATCCATTGAAATGAAAGGAACCGCAGTTGAAGTCATAAGCCTACATCAAAGGCCTTGCTTACAAATGTAAAGACGTATTGGAAAATAAAAAATGAGACGTCGTTTAGATTTCGGCAAAGAAGAAGGAATGGAACCAAATTTAGAGCACAAAAATATGAATAATACTGATAACGCTAATTGAGGAGCGTCTTTTCAAAACTCGATAGAGGACAAAAACATAATTTTCCAGGAATTGCGTTTTTTATTTCTAAGACAAGACTATTCATTACACAAACTCTGTTTTTGGCAATATAAATCTTTACTCTGGGACAATTACAGGCAAAATTTAATTATCCTTAGAGAAAAAAAAAACATATTTTTCATAGTACTGCGCTGTTAATAATTGTAGGTTTTTTTCAAAACTCGATAGAGAACATGGACTAAAGATGAACTTTTTTCTTTAAACGTTAATTTGTTACTATACTAATTACTTTTATTGGTAAACTACAATTTTAAGTTTATTTTAATTTTTTATGATTTTGTTTCATTTTTTCTTTATTTTGGGTCTATGGAGTAACAATTTATGATTTAGCTTTACATTATTACATTGACTATTACACTTTCACTACGTCATACTACTTTTGACCAATAAAACGGTACGAAACGACGTGTTTCAACCAATCATGGCTGCTTATTCTACAATTTTTATCACCTTCCTAGCAATTGTTTCTTTGTTTGCCAACATTGTACTTTCAATAATTGTACCTTTTAAAATGATTAATTTTTATTTCATCATCCTTAATTAAAACTTTTCTATCATTTATCTTGTTTATATTATTTAGGTTATGTTATAGCTTCTGCTGTGTGAGATTTTGGATAGTCACATATCACAGATTGTTCAATATAAGTTGATAATTGAAATAGAATGCAGCTGTTTTAATAAAAATGAAACTGAATCAACAAAGTCTTCTTCACTAGTAGTTGTCCATGGAGTTCAATGAAAATTGTATAGTTGGCACAACTGGTAACAAGAGAATAGCTGATCATACCACATTACTGCCATCTAGCGAAATATTTGTAATGATGAGGTGGTACAATAATACATTTTCAAGACAGTTTAGTGTTTTAATAAGTCGATTAATATTTTATTGTATTAGAGTACTTTATTTCTTCTAATCTTTATATAGGCCTACTTCCTTCTAATCGTGTAGTAGTCAATTAAATCCCACACGAGTTTTGATTCTCTCTAGTTAAATCAAAACCTCTAGTGAAATAAATTACTATAAATAAAATAAGAATATAAGCTGATTAAAGTACATACACTTATTTTTACATCTTTGCAGTTTCTGAGGGCATCTTCATAAAATCATGTAATATTTTATACAGGGTATCCGCAGAATACCTTCGTGATTATGAACGGGCATAGCATCGCTGTTGGTGGTCGTATGCATAGGAAAATGGTAACACCAGAGAGAGCAACTAAAAATTTTGTAGTGCACACATCACAGACACTCAACGTGCCCTCTCCGTGTCTCACAGCAAACATCAGGGTGATATTCCAGCTCTCGCCACACGCGCTCCAATAATTTCTACTGGAATGGACTCAGTGGCACCGGAGATACGAAGTCGCAGTTCTTGCAGATTCTGAGCCACATATGATATACGTAGTAGTCATTAATTTTGTGGACTGGCGCCTGGGGCATAGGCGAAAAGCAGAATCCAAGTGTCGTGCCAGTTGCCACGTAACACGGCGTTCATTATCGTCCCTCAAAATAGTCGCCGCTTGCCGCTCTGCATGTCTGCCAATGTTGTACACTTGCTGCTGGAAGCATTCCTCAATCATATTGGCAGGAAAATCACGTACGGCAGTCATGACCTCCTCGGCCGAATGAAATCCCACGTAGCTTTGCTTTCCAACGGGGAAAGAAGAAGAAATCGCATAGTGCGAGATCAGGTGAATATGGAGGATGCGGCAGAACTGTGACGTGTTGCCTTAAAAGTTTCTCTTGGACAAGCACAGAGCGATGTGCAGGGGCGTTGTGGTTTAGCAACAGCCAGTTCTTCTTACGTGAAAGCTCAGAACGCTTAAGAGGAATTGAATCGTGTAGACGACGAAGGATCTCCTACAAGGAGATAGCGGGTCTTGCTTACAGTTACTCCGTCTGGTATGAATTTCATGTGAACAATTCCCAATGAGTTAAAGAACAGTTCAATCATCACCTTGCCTTTTGATCTGTCTCGTCGCGGTGTTTTCCGTCGTGGCGATAATCCCGATTACCAGGTGATCGATTGTCGCTTCAGTTTCGGATCGTAAAGAAAACACCATGTTTCGTCTTCTGTTATGATCCGGTTGAAATACGTCGGATCATCATCAGCACTACAGATCAGGTCACTGCAAATCGTCATGCGATCGTCACGTTGGTCTTGCGTCAAGAACCGTGACACACTGCGTTGGGTAACACGCGACATGTTCAAGTCATGAAACAGAATCTTGTGGCACGTGCCACGGCTGATTTCTGCCGAGATCGTCTACCGATTGGAAGCTGTTGGAACGCACCAACATTGCAACTCATTCGATCTTGCATTCAGTTCTGATCGTTTGTGGCCGACCAGTATGCCCGTCATCCTCCAAGCTGTCTCTCCCCTGAGAAAAACGTTGGTGCCACTTAAACACAGCATTGCGGCCCAAGGCGTCGTCATTGGTTCATCATCTGAAAGGTTTCGCTAGTGGATTTGCCTGATTTTTGGCAGAACTTGATGTTTGCCCGTTGCTCAAACTGCGACATTTTCGCGTTCCGACGCGCGCATTCAAATCATCTTCACAACAGAGACCGTAGTTCTGCTTACACCGTCGGCACCATACGCGGTGCCATATATCTTCTCTAGTGCATCACAGTGACAATATCTGCCCAGTCCACGAATTTAATGACTATGGTAGTATTTTATATAGGTCTAACCACATAAGAAGTCACACCACTTCACTATTATCTTGTGGCTAAGTGCCTGACGATGAAACTGTCGTCCAAAAGCATGCTACACTCTCACAAGACTCTCTGGCTTAGAGTATTGCAAAACACACCAACTACAATGAACGCAAAATATCTCCAAGCATGGTCTATGTCATAAAAAAGAAGGGCGAGATAAGGAGAAACAAACAAATGAATCTGTAATGCGGATTGTTATGAGCAGGGGGCGAAACTTCTTGCCCGATGGTAGAGAGGCAAATGATTTCGGGTTGTGTTCTAGAGTCCCTCTACTGTGTATAATAGAAGGCGGCCGTGCTTCGTTGTTGTTCGCTATTTACTAGATTTGTGTTCCATTCAGCGAGTAACTTTTTTAATTTGTTATTTTATGACGCTTTATCAACTGCGACGAGTAACTTATATCGTGGGCTATAGACCAAAGAATTTCGTATTGATTTCGAAAAAATCATGATAAAATATTATATTTCGTGTTTTATCGCTACTTAGATGTAAGATAATCAACAGTAATCTCACTAGACGTTTTGATTTATCTAGAGAAAATCAAAACTCGAGTGGGATTTAATTGACTATTACACGATTAGAAGAAAGTATATAAAGATTAGAAATAACGAAGTACTCCAAAACAATAAAATATTAATTGACTTACGAAAATACAACTGTCTTCAAATGTATTATTGTACCATCTCAACATTACAAATATTACGCTAGATGCATGCTAGATGGCAGTAGTGAGCAATGCCTTCTCGTCGAGAAATTCTCGATCTATTATACACGATGGCAATGTTACTAGTCAAGAAGGCTTTGTTGATTCAGTTTCATTTTTATTAAAATGCAACATTCCACTTCAATTATCCGAATCCCAGTAATCAACGTCACTTGACAGATGATTTTCAATAAATCTTAATATTAAACAATCTCTGATACGTGACTATCCATAATATCATATAGCAGAAGCTATAACATAACCTAACTAATATACACAAGTGTTAGAAAAGTTTTAATTAACGACGATGACATAAAAAATAAACATGAATAATTCTAAAAGGAATAATTATTGAATGTACAATTTTCAAATTTGAATGTGGTTGGTGGTTCAATTGATGTTATATTGGACGTGTGCGTAATAGAAGTGGAACTCGTTGATTTAGGCCTACATGGTGTATTCAACTTATTCAGGATTTCCGAATGGTGCTCTTCATTTATTTGTAAATAGGATTTGAGAAGATGCATAGGTATGATCAGTGATTTTTATTAATTCTTGTTCTTGAATGGCAATGCGAGTCATATTTGAAACTGCTGTGCATCGACTGGAGTGGTTTGTAATTTTATATATATATATTTTTTTTTTCTTTTGACGTCCAGACCAGCGCAGTTTCAAATGTTGGCAAACAAAGAAACAAATGCTAGGAACGCGATAAAATTAAACAAATGCTAGGGACGCGATAAAATTAAACAAATGCTAGGGACGCGATAAAATTAAACAAATGCTAGGGACGCGATAAAATTGTGCGATAAGCAGCCATGATTGGTTGAAATACGTCCTTTCGTACAGTTTTATTGGTCAAAAGTAGTATGACGTAGTAAGAGTGTAATAGTAGCAATAATGTCGTATAAATTGAAAAGAGATTTTTACGTGAAAAAATAATCCTATATTACGTATTAGACGTCAAAATAATTATAAAAAAGGTTTCGATGCACAAGGAACCCAGACACATTTCAACGCAGCAGGTGTAAATTCAGGGTAATTCAACACGAAAACTCGTAATGCTTCAGTCACGTCAACTTTAACATTGAAAGTTTTGGATGATTGTTTCAAAACTATTTCTTTGAATCTCTGCAATCGGTAATTTTACATCCTTGAAGTAACTCATTGTTTTAACCCTTTCTGTGAGTGCATTAACATTATCAACATTTATCTGTACAATATTTGCTGGGCTGAATAAGTAATTCAAATTCACAAACAATGAATATGATTCATGTAACTCGTATTTTTCAATTTTCTGAATCACTAGTTTTCTGATATGCTTAAAAATGTTTATATATATTTTTTAAAAAGTTAATTAATTTGCCTATTGACTCCCCTATATTATTATAAATTACTGCATTCATCCTCCGCTTCATGTCATTATGCGGAAATCTGTGGTCTCTGCCTATTCTTTTTCACCGCTGACCATGGCTACTCACGAGCAAGTAAACAAACCCGTACCTATAGCATATTTAAGGCCACAATATTAATTTTTTATTCCTGTGTATCAAACATCCCTAGTCTCCCCTACTTGGTATTGATATGAATCCTATATTCTGTATTCATGCTCTCATAATATCGAAAGAATAGTACCAATACTTAAAGTATCGGCTGGTATCGCTAATAGTACATTATGCAACGAGCCTATAATGGTTGTAATTAAGACGCAAGTATGTTTGTTTATGAAACGAGCGCAAGCGAGTTTCATAATTTTCATACGAGCGTCTTAATTACCATTAAAGGCGAGTTTCATACGAGTTTTTATGCTCGACCATATTTCTAACTTGAAATTATTCAGAAGTATTCATTTTATTTGTATCCAACTGAAGAGCGGAACTGACCTTGTGCAATACCTAGTAAATTATGAGATGTGCGCAGACGCGAAAGTATTGATTTTTTCCGAGGAACAGATCTCCACATTGACCTTGATAGCCTAACCTACAGGGTAAACTAAATATTAACCTTGATATAACATTGAAATTAAATTAGACATTGAAAAACGAGATGACAAATTGCATTTATTTGAATATTATTTACAATTAACGCTAATTATTATAGTAACAGAACATAACCTTCTGCGACAGTATTGGATTTCTAGCCTCCGTGACGTTTCCCTCGTTGTCTTTCGATTGCATATCCGAGAATAATCGAAAACCTGAACTTTAATGAATAGGTGTACTTTAATGACATGCATTAAAGGACTGCTACCAGGTGTATAATTACTACATTTCGGCATGGTCGAGCATAAAGTTTATTAAAGAGCTATTATCAGTGGTAATACTGGACATTTCATTCCTCTCGACACCCCATTCATTGAATAATTACAGCATTACAATACCTAGATATTCATGAGTGTGCTTTGAGTCTATTTCCTTCACTGAAACATTAGAAGATATGAAATTCGTGACTTCAAAAAGTGCAAAATAATTCGCGGACACTGGTGACGTGATCAGCAATGTCGATATAAATGTATGGAAGCATTCGCCTTCAAATAGGATATTCTCAGCACAATTTGAATATTGTCTCAAGACCAATAAAGTACGAAGTACGCGACTGTACATTCGAAAATTGAGACCGGTCTTCACTTATTCGTGGTCTTGAGAGTAGCTTGTCGTCGACTGTGTATACGGGTTATAACGGTTGCCTATTGCAATGAGTCTGAACCTAACCTAACCTAACCTAACCTAACCTAACATTAAAACGAAGTATCAGAATTGTATCCGTCTGGACTGTGTGATGAGAACTAGGCCTATATCACTGCAGGAAGTCGTAGGAGTAGTCCACACCCGGTTGGTAACTTGAGCGATTCTGGTAATGCAATGTAAATAGCAGTGCCGGAGCAGCCTCAGTTCCCGAGGTCGAAATTCAGCACTGGTTGCATTAAGGAGCGAAATGCTCCCATGACGTTAAATAAGTGGTGATATGTAAATTATATTGCACGTGCCTTCGCATCACACGCGCGCAGGATCCATTACACAGGGTCAATAGGATGAGCTGCAGTGGCAGTGAAGTACCTCTGCTCTCTGGGCAGATGTTTTGTACTGCAAATTTTATAGAGATAACATACAGCAGCAGTTCCAAACGTCAACGGATTGTTTTCATTTTTGTTATATTGATTATGTATTTTTGAGAGTCCTAAAATGTTACAAATCCTTAAACCTTAAAACTAGAGACCGTATTTCGTCCCAGGAGCTTACAAGATTAAGTATTAAAGGTATTAAGTATATTACAATATGGCATATGCGTCCTGGGGAAATGGCACTGCACTTGCCAGTGGTCGTATGACGAGTTCTTTCCTACTCTACTCCCCTTCAGATCTTTCTCAATTTTTATTTTACTATTTCTTCTGTTCTTCCTTTAGTTTTCCTTTCTTTCTATATTTCTTTACTTTTCTGCTCCATTTTTTATTGTCTGGTATTTCCTTTCTTTCACCATTAACTTCTTGATTACTTTATTTCGTCCTTTCTCTTTTCATTTTCCTTCATTTCTCCATTTATTGATTTCTACATTTCTTCTTTTCTTTTTAAGTGCTACATTTATTTATCCATTTCTTCATTGTTTTATTTTTTCTTTTCAATTTAATTTGTTCTTTCTTGTCGCATTTCTTGATATCTATATTTCTTCATTTATTTTTTGGTGGTTCCTTCCTTTCTACGTTTCCTTGTTGCTCTATTTCTTCTTTCTTTTTTCATTGTTACTTTCGTTCTACATTTCCTGATTTCCCTATTTCTTCTTTTCTTTTTTGACGTTTATCTTCTTCTTCCATTTCTTGATTTTTCTCTATTTACTTTTTTATTTTTGCTGTTTCCTTTCTTTCTCCATTTCTTGATTGCTTTACTTCTTCTTTTCTCTTTATATTTTTGTTTTGTTTCTACATTTCCCGATTTCTCTATTTGTTCTTTTTTATTGCTACATTTATTAAATTCTTTATTCCTTTTAGTGTTTCTTTCGTTTCCCCTTTCATTCACCATTTCTTAATTTCTGTATTTATAGGGTAATTTGAGAGACAAAGTGTTTGGTATGAATTCTCATACAATAAATAAGCTCCAAACTAATATTAAGCATGAAATAAGAATTCAGTTGATGAGCTTAGACGAGTGAGTAACAACATATATTCTCGCTATATCAAGCTTGTATACGATCGGAAGGACGAGAGTTTCAATATCTACTGTAAGTTGGGTTTTATATCCATTTCTGCTTCCGCCGTTGTAGAGAGCATTTTACCGGCTGATGTTCCACTTGTCGCCCGGGAGCCAGATCCCGTGCTACGGCAGCCATATATATTAAGATCTTTGTATTTCAAATATATGGCAATTTTTTAAATTTATTTTATATAGATCTCCGAATATATCGTTTTCCCTCATCTACTTCTTTCTTTCCTTCATGTTTACCGACAAATACGATGAATCTAGGTTCCACAGTACTAAATTAGAACTCTTTTGTGAGGTAGCTATGAGCTTTCAATTTGAGACTAAGTTCATAGTAATTGTTTGGGCCGTGCGAGCTTATTTGGAACTGTGGTAAATATATGCACTCTGCGTGACGTTTGCGCCCTTATTTGTTTATCTCCTTGCTGTGGTGTCGCAGTTCCTAGCGCTTGGCCGGGCGGAGTAGCTCGCTGCGCTTTGTTTACATTAAGGCGCATTGACCACAGTATCGATCGGTTCGATGGCAGAGGTCGGATTCCTCCGCTAGAGATGCCACCATTTTTCAATGTTATGTTTACTTTCGTGAGATTAAGAATTATATACTGTAACGAGGCAGTCTGTGTGGAATGACGCAATGATGCAATGAAAGAAGGGGAAATGGAAAGAGAAACAATTAAAATGTACGCGATCGCGTGTCCTTGCAAGGGAATTTGAAGCTTTGAGGAAGTAGCTATTTATGTGCGCCCCAAGTCTGTTGGCCAATTGTCTCATTTCGATTTTCACCGATCAGTTGAAGGAATTTGCGAGAATTTTGAATGGGACCTACTTTCCCCCTCCATACCCACTGGTGATACAGCCATGACACAGGACAGGTCTTGCTTCCTCTACTGTATGCTCTATTTTATTTCAAGGAGTGCAGTTCGGTGGCTCCTTTGAACACCCACTTACAGATTTTTGACTTCCTACATAATCACCTCTGACAATTCCATCCTGTTCCCTCGTCCCAACATTGCACAGTTGCCACAATCCTGTTGACCCTCGAAATGAGACAGTGAGACTGACGGGATTCTTGGAATTCGGAAAAGATTCGGCAACTCTGCCTCCACGTGGATTTGACGGGAGCCTGTCAATTCTTCTGAACGAGGGTTGTGATTGGTTACTAACAGGAGAAGACAAGATTTCCGTCACAGTAAGGAAGACATTTATTTATGACAACCAATTAGTAGGGGGTGCAGTAGAAAGTCTGTCGGCAAAGTTCTTTCTATGAAACTGTACAGTATACCTACACATCTTCTGTACACTTGATACACTTCGATAAGACAACTCATACTATAAATAATTCAATTCATTAACTCTTTCTAGATTACTTTTGTCTAAACGTACTTTACTTGGTACCGATTCTTTTCGTTTAGAAGGAAGAACAATAGCTTTTTTCTGAGTCCATATAATTGTGGCGAACTTTGAAGAAACTCTGTGGAGAGTATATTACACAGATCTCCATATGCCAAAAGAGCTAATTCTTCATAGACGAATTTGATGAGATTCCTATTAATTAGTAGTGTACCATGTATTTCTTTCCGCTGTTCTTCTACAAGGTGAACCAACCAGGGCTAGACTTCTAACTGCATTCACGGCGGTTGATTCCTACGTAACGACGCTCCATTTGCGTTTAGTATTGCGTAAGGATGTACTTACCAAATTCATAATCCATGTTCGAATTGAAGTCCTTGTGATATCTGGCAGGCTGCATATCTCCTGAGGACATGTCCAGCAACTCGCTGCAGTTCATTCTCTGAAATGACTCTTAATTTCGTGCCGGGTATTTTGTTTGAGTTCCTCAAGTAAACGTGGGATATTGGCGTAAACTTTACTTTTAACCAATGAGATGGAACCATGGTTCGTCACTAAAAAACATTAAGGTGGGGTCAAGTAGTCCATCATACACTGACTGTTGGAACCACAAGTCTTCTCTGATAATCGGGTTCCGTTAAACTTTGAACTACACGAATTTTGTAAGGTTTTAATTTTACTTGTTTCGTACCTCTTATCACTGAAGACTGTGATACCTCTACCAGCTGAGTTACACGGCGGGATGATATCGTAGTACTTCTCTCTTGTTGGTGGCCAAATTCATCTGACATCTCCTCAGTGAGAACACGCTTCACACATGTTCGTTTCTTATCCAATACTCATCCAGTTGTACGAAATTTTTTCACTAAATTGTAAATCATTGCTTTAGAAGACTCTATGTAACTAAACACGAAACGTACGAGAGCAAGAGATCTGATCACTGCGATAGAGCAGCAGTTACTACGCATAAGAGTTTCCGCTGATACCGGTCTAGCTCTGGCTGACTCACTCTGTATTACGACATTCATATAAATTAAGAACAGGTTTGATAGTTCACTGACTTGTCATACGCATGTAGAGATATGCTTCTTTTCTTTCTATTATTGATTAATTTTAGTTGAGGTAAATTTGTACAGTAAATTTTATACTATTAATAATTTCATAATACATCGTTTCATAAATATTACTGTAAACCCGTGCATTAAAAGCATTACATTTAACAAATGCTATTGTAGCAGTTTCTCAGGGTGTCGGTCTAGTCATCGGAGATATGTAGTAGCTCAAATGATGCTTTGATTCTTTGCACATTCAATTTGCATTACATTTTTACTTTAGAAAAATAAGCAAAGGGAATTTATATCCTGTTGCCATATGTGAGGTTATAATTTATAAACAGCTGTTAGCTTAGGAATGCTTGGGCATGGCCTACTTTACTCTTCTTTATGTATTTCTTGGAACGTGACCTTCTCTAATTGGTCGGCACGCGACGCACATCGTTGTGTAATTGTTTCAGAGGCAATCAAGAGCGATGATCGCCGGAGCTGAACTATTGTCTTCGACAATTGGCATAAGCGGCACAGTCGGGATTAATTGAAGCGTAGGGAGCTGTGATTACGTAATTGCAAGGTTACCTCTGTTTGGGAAGCAACGTATAATATTTGACATTTTGTACAGAACTGTGATACATAAATTATATTATTGAGGAAACATATAGCCAATTACAGAATTTTCTTTACATATGAACAACATAACGAGCTGTAACGCTGAACTTAATTTTAAGGGTAGAGTTACATTTTTCGCTAGTATAATTTCACTACTTCAGCATTTCTTCTCAGAATCTATAGGTTCTATGGAAATAAAAATTGGTATGCTCATGGGCAGGCAACTCGTGCTCTCAAAGTGTCAACACAATCTCAGTGCAGGTAGAACGGACTCTGTACTAGCTGTACTGTCTGTGTGCGGTTCTTTCAAGACACAAGTTCGATCGCGTCTGAAGTAAGTGGCGGCTCGTTTTAAGTGAAAAACAATATAATTCCCAGATCATTTCCCTTTAGTTACGAGTAAAAAGAGAATTTTTTTATTAAGAATAGAGGTAAAGCTTGTATTATACAACACTTTCTTACACATGACATTTTATGTTACAAATAAACAGTTAAGGTTTTAGTAAGGAAATACTGTCTGCATGTGCTTTAGAACAGCTAAAGGTAAAAATGAGATATCAACAAGGTGAGACTGATATCAAATGTGGAGTGTCGTTTCGAAACGTATTAAATACATCCTCGGTCGAAATTTAGTTTGGAGCGATTTCGCATAGCTGAGACGGTATTCTTTAAGATCCTGATCTCATATTGGAGCAATTCGTATTCTTTCCCGCCTTTTTTCTATGATGAAAATTGTGTGTTGAATCAAATCGTATTATGTACAACTTTCATGATGTGTCGGATCAAATCGTATTATGTGCAACTTCCATTAGTTAAAATCTTAAATGGACAGCGTTGGCCAGCGTGCTGTATCTTCCCCTCATTATTGCGTTTCCCGCTGTTTTACAACATTGTGATTATTAAGGTATGTACAATAGCAAAATCTATTAAGAGCAGTAAGGGAACCAGAGAGACGAGAGGTGGTGCCCGAAAGAGAGCACTATATGTAGCTAAGAAGAGGGAAGTAGTGTAATTTATCTCTAAATTAAGAGAAAATGGTCCACACCTGTGGAGTAACGGTGAGCACGTCTGGCCGAGAAACCAGGTGGCCCAGGTTTGATTCCCGTTCGGGGCAAGTTACCTAGTTGAGTTTTTTTCCGGGGTTTTCCCTCAATCCCATATGAGCAAATGCTGGATAACTATCGGTGCTGGACCCCGGAATCATTTCACCGGTATTATCACTTTTACTTCATTCAGACGCTAAATAACCTCAGATGTTGATAGAGCATCGTAAAATAACCTACTATAAGAAAGAGCAAGGGAATCATATTACAACAGAAGTAAAAGTCAGAGACTTTATTTGGATTCCGACTTAAATATTACAAAGTTCTTCAAAATGTACAATGAAAGTGTTAATACCCGACTTAAGAGTAAAAAGATTTTTTTTTTTTTTCCAAATATTTCTCGGATAGAATTCAATAGGCTATAGGATTTTGTACACCGGCCAATGATGAATGCAGTTATTGCGCACACATGCTGTTCCAAATAAGAAACTGCGATGATACACTGAAAAAGACTAGGCTCTTAGTCGATTTAGGCGCACATAAGCTTCGTGCCAATACGTTCCATAAAATTATGGGAACAGAACCTAGTGAGACACAGTCATTTTGTTTCGACTTACAGCAACTGCAAGTGCTCTCGAAACTCAACATAAGTGAAGTATATTATTCAAGACAATTAGCTTTCTATACTCTCTGTGTAACTGATAAAGCTTCACAGAAGCCAAATTTCTTTAGATGAAATGAAGCACAGGCTGGGCGGGCGCTATTGAAGTGGCCTCTTGTGTCACTACATTTATCAGTGAATTTAATTTCGACAGTTCATCAAATGTATTAGGCTGTTCGCCGATGAATGATATATATAAGGATTGAAGAATAAAATATACAGGGTGGGCAAAAAGTCCCATTAGTAAATATTATTTTGTGTCATGAGAATAATGGGGAACATACTGACTCTTTAGATACTTAGGTATACACAGTTAGTGTACAGTGGTTATTTTGTTTGTATGTTTGAATTATGACCAAAATTACATCAATAGTGTGCATATTTGAGGTATTTCAGATATTTAAGAGGATAACGGAACTTTGTGCTCACCCTGTAGATGCCATAATTATTTAAAATTTATATTCAATGTGAGTTAGAGATCGACCCGGGTGGCCGCACGATCCAAAGTATGTCTCTTTAGGCAGCTCCGTTCGAAGGGTTGCAGGTAAGAAACTCGCCGTTCCTTATCACTATTTTCCAGCAGAAAGCAATAAAAACTATTAATATATCGTCCTACGTAGTATGCTGCTGTAAGAACCGCAGAAAAACTGACAAACGACAGGGCAAAATTCAGCGTGGTTTATAGATGCAAATCGTATTATGTGACAAAATCGCTTCAAAACGTATTAAATACACTGTGTCGGTGCAAAACGTATTAAGTGCAAACTTCAATTGACACTATCATGCAAAAGATTAAACAATCAGTGTCAGTGTTTATTACATTTGGTGTCATTTCACAATGCCTAAAATGTGACATTAAGATATTTAAAATTGTTCCATTATCTTAGCCGTGAAACGTTTTTTACGTTTCCTGTAAAATTTGTTTTTCTGCATTTAATACGATTTGAAACGACACTCCACAAATATCATTAACACGTTGTGCGTGCGAGTTACAGAATTGCACGACATATAATCGACTAGCTAAGAACATTTATGGATAAATTTGAAATGTGGCAGTATCATGTAGAACATAGACAACTTCATTTTCTTTGACTATAAACTATCTTGAAGAGTGATAAGAAAATCTTCTTATGAAATATAATATCTTACTTCAAGACCTACAGCAGAATTCACTGCTAAGTTTGGAGAAACAGCGACAATTGACAAGGAATCGAAATTTTTCTGAAATATTTTTGGCTTACGCAGATAGAAAATCCTGAAAATTTATGGCTTGAATTAACAAATCTACAGAACAGCACGCCACTCAGATTCCAGCAAAAATCAGGAATCGAACTGTTCGTAATGTTGCCTAAGTCAGAATTTCCAAATGTATTCTTTGTTTCCATATATACTGTGTGTGCTTGAGACAGAGTTTAATACAAGAAAGAAGTGTAAATGCTCTCAAAGTAAAGAAAGAGCTCAGAAATAAGCTTATTTCATCTGCCGTGACATGTAAAAAATACGTCTTTGAATTTGTTATTGTTTGTGAATACAGACTATTACATTTCTGAGAACATATGAATACTCTTTAATGTATAAAGACTTGTAAATTCTAGCGTTCTACGTTTCAAATAAGACATATAATACGAAATATTAACAAATAGTGTAATAATAAATAAGTGTTGCAGCTATATTTGTTGTATCTTGAAAAGGTTGTATTGAGTTTTTGTTACTTACTTACTTACTTACTTACTTACTTACTTACATACAAATGACTTTCAAGGAACCCGAAGGTTCATTGCCGCCCTCACATAAGCCCGCCATCGGTCCCTATCCTGTGCAAGATTAATGCAGTCCCTATCGTCATATCCCACCTCCCTCAAATCCATTTTAATATTATCCTCCCATCTACGTCTCGGCCTCCCCAAAGGTCTTTTTCCCTCCGGCCTCCGAACTAACAATCTATACACATTCCTGGATTCGCCCATACGTGCTACATGCCCTGCCCATCGCAAACGTCTGGATTTAATGTTCCTAATTGTCAGGTGAAGAATACAATGCGTGCAGTTCTGCGTTGTGTAACTTTCTCCATTCTCCTGTAACTTCATCCCTCTTAGCCCCAAATATTTTCCTAAGCGCCTTATTCTCAAACACCCTTAACCTATGTTCCTCTCTCAAAGTGAGAGTCCAAGTTTCACAACCATACAGAACAACCAGTAATATAACTGTTTTATAAATTCTAACTTTCAGATTTTTTGACAGCAGACTAGATGACAAAAGCTTCTCAACCGAATAATAACAGGCATTTCCCATATTTATTCTGTGTTTAATTTCCTCCCGAGTGTCATTTGTATTTGTTACTGTTGCTCCAAGATATTTGAATTTTTCCACCCCTTCGAAGGATAAATCTCCAATTTTTATATTTCCGTTTCGTACAATATTCTGGTCACGAGACATAATCATATACTTTGTCTTTTCGGGATTTACTTCCAAACCGATCGCTCTACTTGCTTCAAGTAAAATTTCCGTGTTTTCTCTAATCGTTTGTGGATTTTCTCCTAACATATTCAAGTCATCCGCATAGACAAGAAGCTGATGTAACCCGTGCAATTCCAAACCCTGCCTGTTATCCTGAACTTTCCTAATGGCATATTCTAAAGCGAAGTTAAAAAGTAAAGGTGATAGTGCATCTCCCTGCTTTAGCCCGCAATGAATTGGAAAAACATCAGATAGAAAACTGACCTATACGGACTCTGCTGTATGTTTCACTGAGACACAATTTAATTAATCGAACTAGTTTCTTGGTAATACCAAATTCAATAAGAATATCATATAATACTTCCCTCTTAACCGAGTCATATGCCTTTCTGAAATCTATGAATAACTGATGTACTGTACCCTTATACTCCCATTTTTTCTCCATTATCTGTCGAATACAAAACCAGCACTAAACTAATTTACAAAGATAGGAAATAATATAATTTTGTTATGTGTTCAGCATAGTCTGTCTAAAATTACTATAATTGTTGTACCATGCGTCAATCTGAAATTCAAATCATGGAATAGATATCACGACCACCTGCATGAGCCGCTAGAGCGCACCGTGGCTTTTGCAGCGAAACTACAAACAACTTGTAACTGCTGCGACTGGCTTCGTCTGCCATTCTCTCTTTCAAGGTTTTTTAGCACTTTGGAGCACGAGTTGTCTATCCATGGGTATGCTTAATATGCACAATTTTTACATCACTAATTAATTTTAATGTTTTGGAAACCGAATAAGGTAAGAGCGCCAAAAAAGGCCATGTAGACCAATAAGGCCAATTACTGTTTTACGAAGAACTGTCAAAATTATTGATGATAGAGGGCAGCACCTTCCTCATCCGCATGCTGTGCTGAATGTTAAGGCATATCAACCACTCGCTTGTTATCAGTTGTAGTGGATACATTTAAAAAAAATTGTTTCATATACAGTAGGCCTATGCTGTGTACAAGCCTTCCTACTGATTTAGAATTATCGCTTTGGAAGCACGTTATTTCTTGATACAGAAAGGTCTGAAGCTACATTTTTTAATTCGTCTGAAAGAGTGTAATTAATGTAACATGAAAAAAAAATGTGTGATGCTATTTGAAAAAAAGTTATGACGTCACTTGCGTCTTGTGCAACAAAAGCAGTTACATGGAAAATCTTCATACTTATTTTACCTCTTGTTGTAGAATAACAAGTCAATACAAGTCCAAACAAAAATGTTATTTTAGGTGCACAACATAAATTCAAATTCAAATTTATTCACAATTTACATTTGAAATGAATACATATGAATAGATACCCGAAATGAGCATATGCTCGTGCTCGGGTACAGTCCAGTAGTCTACATAAATTTTACAGAGATCAGTAATTATGTTGATGATAGAAATAATAGTAATAATAATAATAATAATAATAATAATAATAATAATAATAATAAAAATAATAATAATAGAATAACCGTGACGAAGATGATACAAAGATAGTAATACAAATTAATTCATCAACAATAATAATAATAATAATAATAATAATAATAATAGTAATAAAACAAAAATATTTACAATAATAAAATAAATACTAAGACGGATAAAATAAAATATAACACCACTTAGCGAGAATTAACACAACTTAAATAAGCATATACAGTAATAACCAGGAAAAAAATGACGAACTCGAAAATCAACAGAAATGTTCGTTGTATCGCAGACGACAGCAACCGCCGTATTGCCATTGTGTTATGCATTATTGGTAGTAGGGGGGAGCCGAAGGTCTACGTAACTGTCGTTCTCTTCGAATCTTCTCATATAATCATGGGCAGTTAATGCTGAAAAAAAAATGTCTACGAGTCAAACTGTTCATTATTATCAGGATAAATACAAATAATACTGAAATATATTAATCAAGTTTCAGTTATAGATCTCCCCTTTTGTGCAAGAGGTATCATATCAAAATATTTTATGAATGGCGGGGAAAATATAAATTTCAAGAACTCTCTAGTGACAAAGATAGTGACAAATACAATCAAGTGTATAAATGGGACACTACCGTCGATTTCGTTGTGTTAATTTTTCGGATGGTAACATTATGATACATTTTTTAACTCGCCTTAAAGAGCGTAATTCATTGAACATGGTTAAATTACGTGGTACTATTTGAGAAAGTGATGACGTCACTTGTATCTTGTACAAGAATGCAGTTACATGAATCAAATCTCCATACTTATGTTAGCCCCTTATTGTAAAACAACTCCCAAAAAATATTTTCAATTCCAGCCGAAACATAAAAGTTATTTGAGGTGGACAAAATACAACACGTATTGCGATTATTAGGCCCCGGGAAAAGTATTGCTATCAGCTTAGTATGCAACATAGCATACCTGCTTTGAGAGGGATGGGGTAAATGACGGTAGACGGCGTGACGTTGGCAGTAGTGCAGTTTGGTTCATGAGAAATGAAGTAATACATGAAAGTCTCATTATTTGTGCGTCCTTTTGACTAGTTTACAGTGATTAGCTATGAAGCTTACAAAGTGCAATTCTAATTTATTCTCATTAAGAGACCTAAATATTTCATTGTACTTGACATACTGGTAATATTATTTACGTATTGATGCGTTGCAATGAACTATGACATGACATGTGACGTGTATCATATTCGGATAACGTGTTTCAAGAAACTTAGGAGATTTTTTCATATAGCTTGCACATCTGTAACATATAATAACACATTTTCGAATTGCACACATGATGGCCATAGCAACTCCATAGCACTATCAAAAAGTTCACATATGGTGGAATAATTAACCCTTTCTAACACTTCACTCATTAGGCCTAAGAGATAGGGTCTACAGCAACATTCCGCACTAAGGGCACCCGCAACCACATTTGCAAAGTGATGTCCAACGGAGTCCAGCCTTCATCTATAGAAAGAAACCCATGTCTTCTCATTTTGTAATTTACACTTCACTTCACGTAGACATTTCTCATATGCATGTTGCAAATAATTCTTCAGCGGTGTTGCTTCTTTAGGAATTTGTCTTCCAGTGTACTTTTCTGAAAATCCACGGAGTTTCGCGTTTTCTAATTTGTTTAACGGAATATTTGAAGCAATAAATTCGTCACACATATCTTCGTAAAATGTTCGTTCAAGTGTAGTTGTGAAGGAGATTCCTGCTGTACCTTGCTTCAATTCTGTTCTTTTACATGCGCGTTTATGCTTATTCCTATTTATATGCTTCTTAACGTTGCATGCCACGTCGGCTGCCAATTTCACGTGACACAATTCACAAAACAGTTCATTACCATGGATGGAAAACACACTTTATTGACGAACATATTTCCTTAGAGCTTCTATCTTGCGTACTTTTGGTATCGGCATTCTGAAGACCCGTGTCGATTGCTTTTGACTGCGTTGTACTAAGCTACGCCGGCACTACTCCTACCTGCACAGCGATGCGTGCAAGAGTCCTCGGTTCATAAACATTAGCTATACTACATCATATGAGCAAATGCTGGGTAACTTTCGGTGTTGGACCCCGGACTCATTTCACCGGCATTATCACCTTCATCTCATTCAGACGCTAAATAACCAAAGGTGTTAATAAAGCGTCGTAAAATAACATACTAAAACAAATAAAAAAATATACTACATCGCGCGTTTCACTGTAAGCAATACTTTCTCCGGGGTCTGGTGATTATTCCTAAGCTGCGGGACTTTTGAGACACTTTGTAGGCCTTATATTAAATTGAGACTGTCACTTCCTCATAAAGGAATTCTAATTTTACGATTAAGAATTACTGCTTACGGTAGCGAAATGGGAGTAATCTGACAACACCCGCTGCAGAATTTGAAGCCGTAACTGAATTTTTAACAATGCAGCCACCTCTACGGTTCATTAATATAATCCGCTTTCAATCATTTAATCTTGGCCATTCCGTGTCACACCAACTGGAATGTATCCATAGCCTGATATTTATCCCTCTATAAACATCTCTGATTGCCCCTCGTGGTTACATTTTCCAATTAACATTCCACATCCTCGACGTCCGGCGTCCCACACAGCCGCCATTCTCACGTCGCGACGCGTCGCGAGCCAGCGGAAATTCGTAACAAGCGTTGCTCTGAATTATTTCCAGATTTATGTCAACTACAATACTTTTCCAACTTCGTAAACCCGTTCCAATTTTTCGTCATGGTGTTATGGTTTGCTGGACCGAATAGTGGTGGCGCGATCCGAAAATTCGTGGGTTCGAATCCCTCCTCGTGCATGGACGAGTGCATCTTGTTAATAATCTGTCCTGTGTGTGTCTCTCTGGAGGCACCAACACTCTGCTCACCCTAGGCTAGGGGAGGCCCGAAAATGTGTCGATGTGTGTGTCCACAGAATCGACACCACCCCTACAAGATGATTCATAATGGAAAGTGAATGAAAATATTGCATCTTCCAATAATTCATAATGTATGTAAAACATTAATAATAATAATAATAATAATAATAATAATAATAATAATCCGTGGCGCTACAGCCCATGAAGGGCCTAGACTGACCAGCCGGCTGCTGACCTCACGCCCACATGCCGAAGCAGAGGTGGACGATCATCCAACCAGAACGGAGGTATCGTGTGGTTAGACCGATGATCCCTCCAGCCGTTATAGCTGGTTTGCTAAACCGGATTTTCGCTACCTATCGTAGCTCCCCAAGTGCATCACGATGCTGGGCGGGCACCGGTCCCATACACTGGCCGAAATTTCATGAGAAAATTTCTTCCCCCATGAGGACTCGAACCAGCGCGCATTCCATAACGCAAGTCCTAGGCAAGATGCCTTAGACCGCGACGCCACGGCGCCATCATGGTATATGAAAAAATTAATATTTGGAATTGTAAATTTGACTTTACTTTACAATATATCCGAAGCACATACATTTCGCTTAATATTTTTATTACAAATTGGAGATCAGACTTAACCCGTAAAATTAAAAAAAAATATATCTTCGATACTTTTCGTCATAGAAAACTAAACTTGGTACTCTTATTTCTCAATACTTATGTTTTAAAAACACACTCTGAAAATCTGATTAAAATGAGCCACACAGAAACATTTTGTACAAACTCCATGTAGTGTCCTCTGATGGACATCTTTAAGGAAATACGTTCTTAACTCCATACTTACATCCCAAAATAACAGCAACTTTCTATAAGAGTCTTAACAAATGAAAGCCGCACGGTGGCAAATCCGAACTGTAAGGTGTATGGCCCAGAGCCTTCTGCTATTAAACATTGAATCACCGCTTACTGGTCACTTTTGAAAGGAAATGAAATAACACTAGGTATGATAACATTCCAACACTTTGTGTGTATAGGATCAAACTGTTCTTGATTTTTCTACGCTAGGCAACTATCACGCCACGTACTACGGATCATACTTTAAGATGCAGCAGACCAAGTGAGGCGGAGGTTCATTTGATCATGCTTTGTACAGGACATCATTTTATTTTTACTAACATTTCTAATATTAACCTGGCTATACTTTTGGATCAACGATTAAGAACCGGAAACACCCTTCCACGACTGGAGTTCGATGATACTGGCGTAATTTACAAACAAATCACCTTACTAGGTATAGGGGGGAAGAAAAGTACTTCATCCATTTACGTAAACTAAGAAATATCGCGATTTTGAGTTTGATCAGTTTTTGTTTAATCAAAATACAGTACAGTATTAACAATGAGTGTTTTTACTCACGAACTGAGTTATACATTCGGACGTATGCATTATGCAGTGTATATTATACTGTCTACAGCACATTAGCGTACAATATAGAGAATGAAGTTAAATTGAAAAATAATCATAATATGGATATTTATACACATTTTTTAAAATGGTGGCCGTTCATTTCGATACAGGCTTCAGTTCTAATGTGCATATTATCGCACTATAGACTTTGTACGTAATTCCAATTACCAGGTTGAAATAATTCTGTACCTACTCTATAAAAGAGACCTTACGTACTGTAAATTCAATCTTCACTTCTGTCCGATCCGAAAAGAAAATTACTCAGACATGCTATGTACTCTCCAGCCAAGTGGTTACGTCGCAGCGTCGTAGAAAGGGAGGAAATCAAGTGACAATTAATTACTTAACGAGGTCCTTTTATTTAAGTTATTTTAAACAATTATATGGGTATAATATTACGTAGACGTCCAATTCTAATAGAAATTAATGTTCTCAGAAAAGAACTAAGACAGCCCAGCCACTAGCATTTACAGAGAGGCGAATAGAAGCAGGTGGGGGAAAGCGGGATGCGACGTAGGCAAATGGAAAATGATGCAATATTGAAAGCTCTTTCGTCACTGGAAAACGCGAACATATTTTTGGAACGTACTGTTTACTATGAGCGTAAGGCTACTAGGACTGTATATGCGGTCTTGGATCTGTGTGGAGGACGGTTGAACTTCATTAGTAGAAGGGGTGGGAGTGAAGTACATTAAAAACTCAGGTACAATAAAAATTGAAGTAAAAATAAAATGATGTCCCTGTAGAAAGATTATTAAAGCATTAAAACTGAAACATTTTACTCAGTATTTCAAACCTATTTTTCATATCTTAGCTATATCTTTATATGTTACTTGTACGTTGGATGTTTTTAAACGTGTAAAGAATATTAAAACGAGATTTCGAAGTTACGTTGGAAGGTAAACCCTACTGTGGTTATAAGGAGCCGCAATAGTACAGCATTATGCATTAAAAACTACTTCCCAACGTGACTTGAGTAACGATCGAATTACCCTTGTAAGGGGTAGGGATGTTTGTGAATTTGCACAATAAAAGGGATTATAAAGGATATGATCGTTAGAGTTGCTTCGAGAAACTGAACTAGAGAAGAATGGAATACGACAGTGTTTAAATATTTTATTCCTTGGAGTCGCTAATGTCTATCTCCTTTGCTCATTATTCAGAAGTAATCGACGAAATATCGACCACGAATTCGGTATTAACGCTGTATATTCTACAGGGAATTTAGGGAAATTGGTGATTTCGTTTATCTGGTTCACGGATGTCAGATTTCCCAGCTTATATTTTGACGGTTCAAAACGCGGGAATCCTACAGGATATTTCATCTCGAAGATGATAATTTCTACACTTTTACTTTCGCTGAAGATTATCTTTGAACTTTATTTTAATTCACCATCTCGCGTTTCTTGCATTTTTAGCCTCAAGTATTCCGCTCTCCTTAACTACAGCCTTCTTCAGTTACAAGCCGGAGCCATACGTCGGCAACACTGTAATTAACTCTCAAGCGGAGGCCTACGATACAGAACATGTGTTTGTGCTAATGCCGATTTTCAATGTAAATTAATGTTACAACATAAGTGCGTGTCGATGGAATTATGTTCGCGGTCATACCAAACGTTAATTGTTGATGTATTATAAACTAAGTGCGTGTTGGCGATTAAAACAAAACAATAAATGAAAATATGGCTGCATTTTTGGCATTTTTACGGTTATTAATAATGACAAAGTGATTGACAATTTATTCTTCTAAATATTAAATATTGTATAAACTACATTTTTATAGTCTTACTTATGGTTTGTGTGTATCAGAATTCTAGTTAAATTGTTGGGTCTCGTCTGCTATATCAATAAAGTTACGCCGTTGATTTTCAAGTTCATTGTAAACAGCTGTTTTGCGATCCCATAAATGTTGCAGTTTTGTTGAAGATTCGGAATTCCTGCTATGCGTCAGAATACCTATAATTTATAGAAGCATACACTCACTTTGTTGGTTTTCAAGGTTTGTTTATTAATATTATTTCTTTTGTAATAAATTAGTTATAAACATGTTTCTATTCACTTCGTATTTACAGGATTTAAAGTTCACTGAGTTTACGTTAATTGGCACATACTTAATGGATAATGATGTGTTTTGTTAGGTATTATGTTGAAGGTATGTTTCTTGATTTTGTCATAGATCTTTATACTTGGCGTAACTGTATTTACATCCTCATACTTTATTATAATATGTCAATAGTTTCCTCTGTTTACATTTTTATTTTATATGCATAATTTAAATTCTTAGCTTGTTTTCTGTAGTTATATTTATTTAAATTATATTTTAAAAAGTTTATAACAAATAATTTACAATAAAAGTATTGTTATGGTGACTGGCCAGGTTCCTGGGCATATGAAATATTTATAGAAAAGCACGATAGATAATAGCATAAGGTAATATTAAAATGTATCCTAGACCTTTCACGTTACAGGTGAAACACCATAAAGTCGCAAAACATTGTTAATTTGCTAGCCAGAAATTTGTTAATTGAATGGAACTAAAGAATACTGCGTAGGAACTTACGTCTTTATTGCATTATTGATTTTATTATTTTCGGTGCAAGGAATATCTTTTTTATTTATTTATTAACCTTTGTACTATCAATAAAAAACATGGTTTTTCGTAATTATTTTAAGTGGCAGTCTTTGTATGTAAGTAGACTACTTTCACCGTATTCTGAAGTATAGCTAATTGATAGCAATAAAACACTATTTTCGAATCCGCAATAATTTACATCACTACTCTGAATCTTGATTTTATTTTTTGCATAGTGTAATATTGAAAAAATACACGTTACGTACAAGGAAAGCAATGAGTTAGCACAATTACATCAGTATCACTTTAGAACCTGCCGCCTCCACTCTGCGTTCACAAACCTACCCATGCTCCGGCTTGTAACTGAAGAAGACTCTGCCTTAACTCATGTTTAGAGCCTAAAAACGTGTGCGAGATGTTAAAATCTAGAAAAGATGACTTTTTAGAAAGCTGAAGATTTATAGGCACAAAACCAAGTATTATTATTGTTATCCAAATATTGAAACCCTATTTTACCTTTGGTATATTAGGCTTGTAGTTTGTTACATGTGAAATACATTATGTAGTGATAATACACAATTTTAAAGAATTAATAGTAGGTCTGAGTCATAGTTACAAAATAAATACACTAATTAAGAGACAGTAAACAATACTAAATACGTTATGCAATAATTACTTTCAGTTAAAACAAAATGTAATAAAATTAGAAATTATAATCGAAGGTGTAGAGATATTGCAAGATTATTACATTAATTTGTGATTTTATACATAATTTTAAGCAATAGTAATGAGATAATGCACAGAATTGGCTTAGTTACAAATAAAACACCTATTATATAGTTGGTTTGCGATAGTAAAAAAATAAAAACAAAATTGCTTATGGTTACAAACTATATACCTGTCATCAAATACTGAACAATAGTAAAATCTATAATACAAACATAGTTATTGTTGTTATTACTATTATTATGTCCCAAAGAGAGAGACCTTGTTTTAGATAGTGCATTAGGATTTTATATCATCATTAATTTACATACAATTAATAGCTACAGTCTTGCGTGGATGTGGTGTATAAACTCTGTGAATTGTTTGTAACAACATTTTTTCCTAAGAACATGGTAAAGGGGTGTGCAGTAATTTAAATTGCAGTCCGAGATATGATATCTTAAAAAGTGTCTTTTCCTTTCGAACACTGGACAGTGAAAAATCAAATGTTCAACAGTCTGATTCTCTTTGCATATGCACAGAGATTCTTCTGCACTTTTGATGCTAAATCTTTCAAAGTAGGAACCGAATTTTCCATGGCCGGTCATAAATTGAGTGAAAAAGAAGTCGGTTGAGAACTGACTGCAACATAGTCTGTCTTGTACATTGGGAAAGAATAATTTCTTGGTCACAGAGCCTTTAACACTAGAGTTCCAGTATGTATTCCATTTGAGTGTAATTTTGTGCTTGATCCTCTGCTTAATGTAAGAAATAAGACAGGTGGAATATTTATATTCTGAGTTGGTTGAGGCTGCTTGCTTCGCTAATGTATCCGCTCGTTCGTTTCCTTCAGTACCTGTGTGGCCGCGCACCCACATTAAGCAAATACGACCTTCAAATTCAAGTAGTAAGGATCTAATTTCGACGGCTATGGAATGCAAGTTGTATTTATCGTCAATGGTTTGTAAGGCAGATTGAGAGTCGCTGTGAATATATGAGTCAATCCCGTTGGTAATGCACCATTTCACTGCTTGCAAGATGGCAAAACCAAGTAGAACAGGCAAAGGTATTGAAAATTGGCAATCAAATATTGAACGTAGACAAACATAGAAAACTTTAATTTCAGATAAACAACAAAAAATACTCGACAAGATACAATAAATAGTTTAAGGGGTTAGGTACAGCTTACAGCAGTAAAAGTTTGGAAATATTCAACATTTTTTCCTCCATTACTGTATCTAGTACAATAATGAAAATTAGTATGTGTAAAACACTGTCCTTCTGCTATATTATTACGATTTAAAAAATATTTACATTTTTTTTTTTCAAAATTCAGTTCACATAACTCAAAAACTATCCAACATTATGTGGTTAAATTTTGTGTGTATTTATGCATGTAATATCTACAATATTATGCAAGATCACTTCTCTACATTTGATAGGTTGTCTGATAAATAAATTCATTTTAAATATGGTCAAATATCAGTATTTTCTTCTAATACAAAATAAAAAATATATTATTTATTAAGGAATGTAGTTGAAAAAGCATGATATTGTAAACATGAGTTTCAGCAATAAAATAAAAGAGAGAGAACATGAAAAAGTTAACAAGTTTATGGGCTATGAAGGAAACTCTTCATCACTGCACAGTGAACTGCCACCATTTTGAATTTTGAAAAATAAAAATAAAAATATTTTTTTTAATCGTAAAAATATTTTTTCATATGGCAGAAGAACAGTGTTTTACACATACCAATTTTCATTATTATACAATATACAGTAATGGAGAAAAACTGTTGAATATTTCCAAAAATTTTATTGCTGTAAGCTATACCTAACCCCTTAAGTAAATGAATTCAAATCTTACGAGAATGTAAGTAAAATACGTCTTCATATGGCTCAAACATAGCCACTCTAAATGTTGTACACTTACAACATTGCAGTGAACGAAAACATACTTCTTTAAATTTTACAATGTGATCTGATGTCTGGTAATACTCTTTTGTTACTGCGATCACTACGCCATCTCGCTGTTGTTTCTCAAACCATCCAGTCTTTTCCGATCCGACCCGCCGATGAGATGCGTTGTTTGCTTCGCGATGTGGTTGCTAGTAGGGCAGAGAAATAGGGATGGGCAAAAACGACAGAAATCAGTATTTGTGAGAGAATTTTTTCTAATTATAGCATTAAAATGAACAGAGCAGATATGCTAAAATAAAGGAAGAAATGTAGACATAATGAATGCAGCATTTTAGGCGGAAAGCAGGCAGGTATGACCAAAATGGGCAGTTATTAAAAAAATTACGTAATTTTAGGCAAATGAACTGGTGTAAATTTACTCTAAGTAACTTGAAACAAATAAGTTCTTAACGTGTTACGTTCTAGGTCAGACGAGAAAAGGCTACTTGGCAAATTTTCTCGACCTACTTTATTAGAAATCTCAAAATTTCAATTTTTTGCAATAGTTACAAATGTTTTCGTTCAGAATTCTCGTCAGATACTGGAGGTAATACCTCTATAGTTGTACCGGAATTATTTTTTTGGGGCAAAAGGGCTGAAGTTTTAGCTGAAAATTGTCCATATAAAATTAAGAACGCAGGAACTTACACTTTACTTTTCATTTGTCTCTTATTGCTTTCAACACAGAGCACATGAACTTCTAGCCACATAAAGCAAAACGAGTATCGCGATTACATCGTATAATCACAGACATTCAAACGGGCAAGGGAATTTTATTTACATTGCTGTCTGTCCCATTCACGTACTGAAGGCCGGCAGTGGCGGTGTCATTTCACTCTACAAACCCTGTCTCTACAAGCAGGAAGAGGTGGTTTCGTAAAGAATCGGAAGAGGAATTTTTTTGTTGTTCTTTGCTCAACGTTTCAATCAGGAGTATTTAGAAGCAACATCAAACGGCATTACAACGAATGTCACGCTGAATACACCGGTGTAACAGGTATTACTACCATCATCATCATCATCATCATCATCATCATCACTGGCGCAGCTAGAATTTGGTTCTGGTGGAGGAGGGGGTGAAACAATTTCAAAACCTGACTATTATATATACAGTAGCAAAACTTTAACCTGCCATTACTTTATAATTACAGTTTAAATGAAAAAAGAAATGTCATTGTATTTCAAACTTCTGCATTTCTTAGCTAGTTCCATGAGCACATTTTCATTCAGAGAAGCTTTCTCATGTATGTATTGTATTCTATTTACTTGACAGCCAGTCTGTTGAGACTCTTCTCCCCCGTGCAGTTCGTAAGGTACGAATGATCTCTTAGTGATGAAAATGACCTTTCAGAAGCACGAGTAGTTTCAGGAAGAGATGTTATTGTGAACAGAGTGTGTATTATTGGAAGTAAGTGATTGTTATGCTGTTTCAGAGCATCAACAGCGTTTCGTTTCTTTTCTGGGGGCCTCTGGGGGGGGGGGGTTAGGCCTACTTCTCAACCTCCCTCGCTGCGCTAGTGTATTATTATTATTATTATTATTATTATTATTATTGTTGTTGATCAGTAAATGTTATTTTATTCTTCTGTATGTGTATGAATGCTTTTGTACGAGATCGTGCGTATTTGCTTGTGTTCCGCACAGAACCAATACGCGATAAGTGTGAAATACCACATTCAGTATTCCCAACGTAACACACATAACAATTTCCCTCTTCTTACCGCTTAAGCGCGACATTCATTTTACTGCTTTAGGCTTTTAACATATTATTTTTAGAGACGTTCAATATAAATTACGCCATGCACATTCCCTTATTATACCTTCGGTCAGTGCGAAAGAATTGTGGCGTAACCTTAATAACCTGGGTCTAACAAAAGCAAAGCCTCGGGTAGATAACATCAACTTGTCACTCAATAGTCTAAATGAACATTTCGTCACTGCTCCACCTGAACCATTACATAAAAAAGAGACTATTGAATTTCTCAGATCTTACCCCCAACCTGTATGGGATAAATTCTTCTTTAAATACATTAACCCGACTGACGTAATGAAGACGCTGCGATGTATGAAATCTGAAGCCCAAGGTGTAGACAATATAAATATCACTCTCCTGTATAAAATAATAGATGTGATTCTGCCGACCGTCACCCATATATTCAAGGCATCTATTATGACTGGGTCCTACCCCTCACTCTGGAAAATGGCATTAGTGAAACCTTTACCTAAATCTAACACACCTTCTACAGTAAACCAATACAGACCGATATCAATTCTTCCCACTCTTTCAAAAGCATTAGAACGTATTGTACACGGACAACTTACGAACTATCTCGACGAACACAAACTCCTCGATGACTATCAATCGGGTTTTAGGCATGGACACAGCACTACTACAGCCCTACTTAAAGTGACCGAGGACATCCGTGAAGCTATGGATAGGGGTGAAGTAACGGCACTAACTCTTCTCGATTTCAGCAATGCCTTTGGGTCTGTTGATATCGACTTGCTTCTTGCAAAGATGAAGGCTTTGCACCTGTCAGACAATACCTTGAGCTGGATGGACTCCTACCTACGGGACCGCCAACAGTGTGTTTCACTTGATAATCAATTCTCCCAATGGCGATACACAAAGGCGGGAGTGCCGCAGGGCTCCGTATTAGGACCACTACTTTTCTCTATCTACATTAATGACGTATCAAAGAACTTACAGTATTGCCGATATCACCTCTATGCCGACGACCTACAACTTTACATACATTCCAGACCCAATACGATCAATGAATCGATTGACAAGTTAAATTGTGACCTAGCCACTGTCTCCACTTGGGCGGCCAATTTCGGACTCGCACTTAATCCAAGTAAGACTCAAGCCATAATTATTGGACATAAGCGTTTAGTTAACTCCCTTAATAACAGTAATCTTTCAGTTGTTACCCTTAACAACACGCTAATCCCTTATTCATCTGTCGTAAAAAATCTTGGCTTCTTTTTTGATAATAATCTAAGTTGGAATTTTCAAGTTAAAGAAACGATAAAAAAATCTGTTCCTCCTTTCACTGTTTGAGTCGCTTGAGAAACTTCTTGCCCCAGCAACTAAAACTTACCCTAGTACAAACCCTAGTAATGCCGCACTTCGATTATTGTGACGTTTTGTTAAGTGATCTAAGTTCTGAACTGTCAGTCAAGTTACAGCGAGCTCAGAATATGTGCATCAGATACGTGTGCAACATCCGACGATATGATCACATATCACCGTCCTTCGCAAGTCTCTCGTGGCTCCGACTTAAAGAACGCAGAACTTTACACTCTTTGTCTTTACTCTTTCGAATTCTGCACACCTCAACACCAAATTACCTTTCGTCTCGTTTCTCTTATCTATACTCTAACCACGACGTAAATACCAGATCACTTATCTGTGGCACGCTAAATATACCTCTTCATAGAACATCTTGTTATTCCTCATCTTTTACAATATCCACCTCGCGTCAATGTAATTCCTTGTCACAAAGTATTAGGGGCTGCAAGACAACAAACACCTTTAAGAACAGCTTAAAAGATAACCTTATTAGCATTTCACTCCAATCATACTGATTTAAAATATTACAGACTACACTGTTGCTTTTTTTCTTTAGACATCATCCTGATTGTGCTGCATTTTCAAAATTGTCTCATAATAATCTCTTTCTATTATGTAATATAATTTGAAATATATTAACATTCTATGTATTTTAGTTTAATTCTGCTACACAGTTTATTTCAGTGTTTAATTAATAGTTCATAGTATTTTGTTGTTTAATTCGTAAATAACTCGTGTATACATGTAACTCTCATCTAAATCAAATTGTTGAATTCTTTGTAAGTTCATGCATATGTATATACACTTTTTGCTGGTTGTGTGGAAGAGAAGGCCTTACGGCCTTAACTCTGCCAGCTAAAATAAATCATTATTATTATTATTATTATTATTATTATTATTATTATTATTATAGTAATAATTATAAATTGGAAACTTACCACTGCAATTTCACCTAAATTGCAATGTTAATTATTGTTTTTAAAAATTTGCAAAAATTAAGTAAAGTCTACTACTCCACGAAACTTATTGCATTCCTGATACAAGTAACATTAAGGAAGCCGTGAAAAAATCAACAAGATTCCAGATGCCGATGTTATTACTGCAATATGTTATATAAATAATATTGTTAAAATATTAAAATGAAAAATAAATCATTACATAACCTTACCGTTTGTTTTAAGTTCGCATTTATAGACTGGGGGGGGGGGAAGACAGACGTATATCACGGCCTGCTGGAGTATAGTAAACATAGAAAACATTTTATAGCAACAATGTTGAAGAAAGAAATTTTGGTTTTCCGAAGTTGCCGTCATTAAACAGAAACCAACATGGAGATTTCATTGAAACTAATTAGAAATTCGTCTTTCAGGTATGTAATAAACGATCTTCGCACAAAATAATGTACGATACACGAGCGGTATGTTTGTTTTCATGTTCTCGGAAATTAAGAAAGCTCAACTACGTTTCGCTTTTTCAATCTTTTCCTCTACCATGAAAACGTCAACATACCGCTCTTGTAACGTATATTACTATTTGAGATCCTTTCTCTTGCAGAATAAGATTACTTGATTATATATGTATTAATTTTAAGATTTTATATCTTTACATGAGGATAACTGTTGTCAGTTATTCACTAGTTATTCATTTAATAGTGCAATTATAGAATAAGGGATTCAGATTATGTGCTGTTGTAAGAATGGAACGATCTAATAAACTCCATTATCCTATGCTTAAAACTTCTGCTGCTAAGATACTAATATATTTTTTCTTCTACATATATGAACAGATGTTTTCACAAGTTACACTTATCATACGAAAAAACAGGTCCCGCCTTAAGGACAAAAACCTCACAGCACAGTTCAGAATTGTCGTGTCTAAGGCCCGTTACACACTATCTCAGATCACACCTCGCTATGATCATCTCTGCACTGCCTTCATGCAGAGAGCATTTTTCTGATTATAGTAATCACTCGTTGGGAGAAATATACAGGTTTTGTATTTACGCATATTGTCGTACTTAAATATATAACCTGTAAGTATATTGTCGTACTTTACAAATTATGTAGGCCTACGAACGCTACTATGTTGAATCTAAATATTCAGATGATGAGGAAATGGAGTTACATGAACATATTTTGTTAGTGAAAAGAAAAAGTAGGCCTAAAATTAAAACCAGAAATATCTGGAAATCACGTTGTATCTCAAGAAGATAAGGGTGAGTTTCGGACACAGATTTCGATTTAGATGATGCGGTAAGTTTAGGCGTTATTTCATGTTGAATAGATCTCAGTTTTTTGCCATTCATGATATGATATAGGATTCTTTGCTATGTTCTGATTAAAATTATGTAAACTGTTAAGACATATAGGTGCATTATTTCAAATGTTATAATTAAAACTATTAAATCTCATCAAAATAAAATATTGTCCTATTTATTTTCAGATCATCTGATATTTGTCTCCAGATTTCTTCTTTAAGTTTCGTGTTTTTATAGTTTTCATCCCGTGTATCATATAAATAGACCTATGAGTGACATCGTACAAGTTCGATAAGTTTCTGACTGCAATTATCAGCCATCTTTCCTCATTATCAGTAAAAACAATACAATTCATCGCCACCTGTGATATCTTTTTCTAAATTCAATCGTCATAAAGAGTATAAATATCAAAGATCTTTGATAAATGTGTCAAGAAAATTCGCTGAGCTACCGAGTCCAGCGAGAAACTCGCTCGAGATTTTCGCCTCGAACGAGAATCTCTTCCAGTGTGTGGACGTCCATTTGAATCCATGTTATCAATCTTTGAGTTTTCTCGCAACACATTTCTCGCTAGCGAGATTTCTTCAAGTGTGTAACGGACCTAACTTCCGCCGGACTTTATTTCCTTTTCAGAAAGATGTACAGAAAATAATTGAAGGAAAAGTCTTGTTTCAAACATGAAGTTAATATATTTATCCGTTTCAGAAGGTTTTTATTTTTTTTCTTGCAAATGAGGTCTGTTTGTTTCCTTATTAAATATGGAACGACTTGCTTGGTTGCAATAAGACTATTGACCTTAATGAATATACTGCATGATTATAAAAAACACATTCTACCTAGGAATAGGGAGAAAGAGACAGAAAATGAGTTACGGAATGATCAGTCCAGGTTGTGCACGAACCAGACTGGTCGTAGATTCCATAAGGCTCTCTCCTGCTTGTAAACACAGTTGGTCATGCTGACATAATAAATGATTAAAATAAAATGCAGTTGCAAGGGACGTGGTTTACTGCCCTTCAATTGCCACATGTTTAATGAGATTTTAAAGATTGCTGTTTTATTGGCCTCAAGTTGACAAAATCATAATGAGATAACATTAAATTAGTAAAAATTCGCAGAATTTCAGTATTTTGCTAAATTTAAAGAAAATTATGAGTTACATGTTACTAATAAAGTTTCGTTATTTCCCGTAACCAAACATATTGTGTTCATAAAATTACGATAATTTAAGGGAAATAAATTTTATTATATGTAATAAATTAAGATTTGTATTGAAGTTCGAAATGTTTCACTTTTTTATGGCCAGTGTCTCTCTTATAATGAGGTAATAATAGAATCAGGAGGCTATTTCGCGGCGGGAAACAGTGTACTGCATTGCCTCGGGAAAATCGTTCTTGTGTAGTTGGTATTCAGATCGAGCTTATTTCGGGAAGTCTGATTTCATCGCCAACTTTAAGGAGGAGGGTTAGGGCTGAAATTTACACGTTTTCGCCGAAATTATAAAGTTTTCAATTCATGTTTAAAGTACTCCAATGTTTTTCTTTCACATAATATCATCTATTTTATCCTGTGCCCATTTTTGAAGCCCTTACGAGGTAACCTACAATGCCGCGCTATTCGAAGGTCATTAGTAGGGCTAGGATTTTGACGAAATTGCAACTTTTTTCTAGTAAGGCAGAAACATAGCTGCTTTAGTATTTATATGTTATGTGATAAACTGAGTGATTTAAAACATATTTGTTAGGGCTTCTTTTTTTGCATTTTTTGCCTGTTTCAACTCATAAGAGCATCTTTTGTTTTATTCGGACATTTTTTATGCATTTTCATTTAATTTTGGCCATAAATCCCCATTATTAATATAAAATAATGTTTATTTCCTTTGATATTTGTCTACATATTTCGTCCATTAATACCCATTATTTTTTTACTTGGCTATTTAACGACGCTGTATCAACTACGAGGTTATTTAGTGTCGATGGAATTGGTGATAGCGATATATTTGGCGAGATGAGACCGAGGATTCGCCATAGATTACCTAACATTTGTCTTACAATTTGGAAAAACCTCGGAAGAAACCCAACCAGATAATCAGCCCAAGCGGGACTCGAACCCACGACCGAGTGCAACTCTGGATCGGCAGGCAAGCGCCTTAACCGACCAAGCTACGCCGATGGCTAATACCCATTATTTTGTGTAATATTTTAATCGTTTTTCTACACAAATATTGCCATTTTAACGTAGTACACTCCAACCACCCCTACAATATAGACTCCTCTATACCTGCTAATTTCTGATAAGAGTGGCCTTGTGATGGGCTACATGAAAATTACATCAGGTAAAATAATTAATTAAAGTATACCACTTAGAAAAAAATATGTAAATATTAAATAAACTTAAATGTTGGTACTACTCGTAGAATTTAATTTAATTACTAGTCTAAATATTAAGTAGTACAAAACCTCTTTTCCTGCTAAGCCAATTATGTAAGCACAATTTTTAGGGCATTTTAAGGGCATTTTTGAAAGATTTTTAGGTCATAAATGCATTTTTAGGACATTTTTTCATGATTTATAGGTCATCAAAATCCTAGCCCTAGTCATTAGGCTCCATGGTGTTATGTTTGCATGATATTTTCTCGCTTTCAGTTTTTTTTACGCTATTATTATTATTATTATTATTATTATTATTATTATTATACATACAACATTTGTAAATAAAAGAAACAATTTGGCGGTTGACCAAGAAAAACAAGTCATTTACCGCCCATGTGTTCCTCACTTGAGTGAGAGGTATAATGCAATTGATTACATATGGGAGGTGAGGGGTTTGCTTTTTGGTGCCCGGGCATCGGCATATAAATATACTACTGACATTTTAAAACAATATGTTATGACATCCCAAGATATTAAGAACATTTCGCTATACTGGAGAATTATCACGGTAGCTTTGAACCGGGCCGTTACGTTTACCGCCAAATTTAACTACATACACAATGTTGCCAACATAAGAACATGATTTTAGTCTGTGGTGTCGTTAGAAGGAGAAATTTGTTTCTTTTTCTCTCTACCTCCTTCGTTCTGAACATTACTGAGAGATAGCACCACTGTTGCTCTCATCTATTGCAATGATTTTCCCTGGACCACCAATTTGCTTGGACGACATTTCTACATAGAAGATTAAGACAGATCTTACAAGCGATCTCCAGTTACTAACAGTATGGTCATCAAAATTGTGTGTCAATTTTATCTCGAACTAAAATCTGCCTCGCATTTTCTTTTGTTTCATCACGGCCAAATGGATTTATCTCTTCGGTATCGATGTTTCTAGTCGGTCATGGCCTTTATGACAGTTTTTGTTTCGTAATATTGATAGACGGTAATATAATTAAAGCGGAGAATAATTTCATGGCCCCTATTTTTTTTTTTTAGTAAAAGGCTAGGTATTTTCTCTAGGCCACAAATAAAACTGCAAAGCTGTCATAATTATGTACTTAATGCTTTGGTGAACATTAACCGGAAATTTACTTTCCGTTATTTAAATGATATTCCGTGAACCACACCTTTTTCCTCTTTATTTCGTTGTCATAACCTACTTTAAGATCTTACTACATAAGCATTTTCTTTTAGTGCATTCAAAACATGGTCGTTGTACTGTATAAATCTTGCACTTGACTAATAGAGTGATTTATTTAAGACTATAGTCGCGAATTTTACTACCACCATTTCGATTGTCTTCTGTCTGACACGGCTCGGTACGGCCCGGTGACTAGTGGCCAGCGAGTAACGTCGACTATTGACATTGCTCTGCCGTGGGTATTATCCAGTTGTTCCTTTGAACTTTCTAAATTGCATACTCTACTGTGATTACTACCTATTGCATTGATTTTTCTCTCTATTCCATATATGAATTTTTAAAATTGTTTTCCGGACCTACGTATATGGTCATCTGTTATGCCAGGCGGATGTATTAATAATAATAAAGTATAAGGTACATAAGTTTCCCTGGGACCATTTACAGAAAGAAAACACAATTTCACTGGACAAATTTATTGGAATAGATACAAATGTTGAGCTATTTTTCAACATATTCCCTATTGGAATTGAGACATTTGTCATACCGTGGGATCGACAGAGAGGTGCAGGCGGCTGTCACACACTGGTTTCGATCCCAGGCGGCAGACTTCTACGACACAAGGATACAAAAATTGATCCCACGGTATGATAAATGTCTCAATTCAGATGGGAAATATGTTGAAAAATACGTCAACAGTTATTGTATCTGTTCCAATAATTTTTTTCAATAAATTGTGTTTTCTTTCTGTAAATGGCCCAGGAAAACATATTTTTTGACCCTCGTAATTGCGCTCGAGTGCCCACAATTTGTACAAGCACTTCTTTTGACATTATTAACATGGTGGAAGAAAAAAAATTAACTTCTTTATCTGTCCTCACGAGAATATTTGCTTGTAAATCGGTATGAGTGAAACTCGTGTTCGGAGGGTAAATTTAGCATACATTATATAGATTAATAAATTATTGCGAGTAAAGAAAAGTAGTATAATATTTGAAATAGAGATAACTAAATCATTGTATTTAGTAAGAATTTAATATCGGAAGTCAAAATGAAAGATTTGTAGGTTAACTTGATAATAAAATAGAGTAACCTGAGAATGAAATAAAATAAAGCGTCACCAAATCGCAAGATATTTATTTAAAATGTAGCAGATTAATACTAATTTCAATTACGTATTCTAAATAGGATTGTAGGCGCATTTTTCATGTTTAATTTGAATTGATAAATGCTATAATTTTTTAACAATATCATACACACAGAGAGTGAAACATTAGTAATTTCATTAATTTCAGGAGGTTATTCTTTGAGATATTTCAAACAACTACTTCAATACAATTTTTGCTCGGTTTTGTTTCCTTTTCGAGATAAAAATTGTTTCATATGTAATAATTTATAGCGTTTTTTTGGGGGAAAATCATTGATTTCTTTCCCATTATCCTCAGTCAGTTTAAGAGAGCAGTATATTATGATAATAAATTTCGGAATATGTATGATAAGACTTTCTTATGTTAAATTTTAACGTAACTTGTTGACATGTTTCGACCTATTTTGGGTCATCTTCAGAACTGGTCGTTGTTGGTCTTGGCGCCTCTTGTTTCCTGTGAGGGTGCGTTCTTAGTGTAGAGTCAAAGAGTGTATGTGTTTCGACTACTCAACATACCAATGATCCAACAGGATTACAACGAAGAACTAAACACTATCAAATACATACCACAAGAAAACGGATACAACCCCAACATAATAGACAACATAATACGTAAGACAAAACAAAACCACAAAAAACAGAAGAATACAACACAACACAAGAACACAAAAAATATATCACACTAACATATGAAAACAAAAACATACATAAAATTGCAACCTCATTCAAGAAATTAAATTACTACATCGCATACAGAACAAATAACACTCTACAAAAACATCTCAACACACAAATAACACAAACAAACAAATACAACCACACAGGCGTATACAAACTCAAATGTAACACCTGCAACAACTTCTACATAGGACAGACAGGCAGATCATTTCAAACACGTTACAAAGAACACATCACAGCCATAAAAAACTACAAAACACCCCCACATATGCAGAACACATTACAAATGCCAACCACACCTACAGAGACATCAACACAGACATGAAAATACTGCACATCCAACCAAAAAGCCAGAAACTCAACACACTTGAACAATATCAAATATACAGACACACGAAAACACACCCCAACGATATTCTCAACACACAACTCAATTTCAAAACACATACACTCTTTGACTCTATACTAAGAACGCACCCTCACAGGAAACAAGAGGCGCCAAGACCAACAACCACCAGTTCTGAAGATGACCGAAAATAGGTCGAAACATGTTAACAAGGTACGTTAAAATTTAACACAGGAAAGTCTTAACATACATATTCCGAAGTGACACAGTGTTAAAAGTTGTGTAATCAAGATGGATAATAAATTATTAAAATAATTTTAGTTTTGTTTTTAAACGTACAGAAATTTGATCCGAACAAATGTAACATTGCAAATTTCTTTTAAGAACGAAAAGTTATATTTGTTCGGATTAAATTTGTATACATTTGAAAGACAAAACTAAAATTCTTTCAACCATTTACTATCAAAATAGGCTGCTCTCTTAAATTGACTGAGCATATTGCGAATTGAATAAATGGCTTTCCCGAAACAGCTATTAAATGTTTCGTATAAAACAAAATATCTACTCATAAATATATGAATAATTGAATTTGCTCTTAGTGTGACTTATATTGATGAATATTTCACAAGTTAAAATCACTCATAAAAAGAACCAAAAAAATTGTGAAATAAAAAATTAACAGTTAAGAATAATGCTTACTATAAAATATATATTCATCACACAACGAAACCTTGAACAGATCCTAATTGTCTACTTCTGTAGTAACTACTGACCAAATTTCAGTTCAAAAAATATAAATTGCAAAGCAATGGGCACGATATAAAAAAAGAAAACAATGAAATAATAAATAAAAGCTGTTTAATCTATGAAGTTGAAATTTGTCATGATACTACTTGTTAACTGTATGAATATATGACGACGATAAAAAAAATGCTTAAAAATGTAGAAGTTGAAAATTTCAGACCTAACCTCTTTTAATTATTGGACTCATGCAATTGACGGAAAATATTAATAATTATTATTAGTGTTTGTTTCTTTGTGTTTTTTGAATTCATGCTGGGTAACTTTCGGTGCTGGACCCCGGACTCATTTCACCGGCATTATCACCTTCACCTCATTCAGACGCTAAATAATCTAAGATGTTGATAAAGCGTCGTAAAATAACCTACTAAAATAAATTTTTGAATTCACATTTACTTCCACCGTAGAATTTTTCTTTTAAAACACCCCACTTTACGCTTGCTTTCTTTCCATTTCCACATCAAATTATGACACATAATTCCGTAAAAACACACATGTTACCGCATAGAGATGACGCACTACATACAACATTCTCTCTGTAATAAGATAATCACTTCCATAGATTAGTGAACAAATTACAGACCCTTAGGGAGAGATCCAACTGTAGCTGCTGGCATCCTCGATAATGCAAATTAACCCGTAGAAGTTTTTTCAGATCGCTCCTCCTCAAAAATTGTTCAATGTATCCGTTACTCCCTTCTTATAATAGCAAAGCCTTAGATGTCATGTGATCATATTGCCCTGCGGCGTCAACTTCGCTAGTTTTTTTTAGTGTCGTCAGACATGTGCAGAGCTGCGCTTCCACCGCCAACACAGACCGCTACACTGCAACTACAGCTGATATACTCGGGGGATAGCTGAGTCGAGATAAGTCAATTTCTAGACTATTTCTTGATCTTGTGACAACTTGTGGTTGAGTGCTTTCCGTTGTGAATATAAATTTTCCAATTTCCAAGCAGAATAGAATGATTGCCACATCCACTGCAGCTGTGTTCTCTTTGAAACTCTTCAGATTTATAAATTGCCAATATAGTGTACTGAGAATTCTTTTTGAAATAAGAATTTTTGCAGTTACGTCACGGGATGCACTGAATAAAACTAGTAAAACGATTCTCGCTTTGGGTATATAAAACTCCCCTCAGATGCATAATAATAATAATAATAATAATAATAATAATAATAATAATAATAATAATAATAATAATAATAATAATAATAATCGGATATGGAAACATAAATTAAAATACATCTTGATTACACAACTTTTAACACTGTATCACTTCGGAATATGTATGATAAGACTTTCTTGTTTTAGATTATAATGTACCTTGTTAACATGTTTCGACAGACTACTCAACATACCAATAAACCAATAAGATTACAACGAAGAACTAAACACAATCAAATACATAGCACAAGAAACAGATACAACCCCAACATAATAGATAATATAATACCTAAGACAAAACAAAACCACAAAAAACAGAAGAATACAACACAAATACAAGAACACAAAAAATACATCACACTGACATACGAAAACAAAAACACATAAAATTGCAACCTCATTCAAGAAATTAAATTACAACATCGCATACAGAACAAATAACACTCTACAAAAACATCTCAACACACAAACAACACAAACAAACAAATACAACAACACAGGCGTATACAAACTAAATTGCAACACATGCAACAATTTCTACATACGACAGACAGGCAGATCATTTCAAACACGTTACAAAGAACACATCACAGCCATAACAAAATTACAAAACACCTCCACATATGCAGAACACATCACGAATGCCAACCACACCTACAGATACATCAACACAGACATGGAAATACTGCACATCCAACCAAAAAGCCAGAAACTCAACACACTAGAACAATATGAAATATACAGACACACGAAAACACACCCCAACGATATTCTCAAAACACAACTCAATTTCAAAACACATATACTCTTTGATTCTACACTACGAACACACCCTAACAGGAAACAAGAGGCGCCAAGACCAACAACCACCAGTTCTGAAGATGACCGAAAATAGGTCGAAACATGTTAACAAGGTACATTACAATTTAACACAAGAAAGTCCTATCATACATATTCCGAAATAAATTAAAACAAGCATTCTAAGTAAAAAGAGCGTAATTTAAAATAAACCTAATTAATTACAGAAAATCTTATTTGTACCTTAAGCCTGCCATTATAACCTAAATATAAGCCTCAGGCTGCAGTGTAAGCCTTCGAATCCCTCCTCCGTGCAAGAGAGAAAAAAAAATAACCTAAATAACAGTTCGAAACTAAAACGTACAAGAGTGCGATCTATCATTTGTCGACTTACGTCGACTAAATTAATTTCATGTCAACCTAATTTAGGACATGTCAACTTAATTGTTCACATGTGAAATTTAATAATTACATACTACTTAATTAAATATCAACGTAATTAATTGCATATTAATTAAACATAAACTTCAGAAAATTTCCTTTATAATGCTGATAAAATGATCAAGTCTACTCGAAAAGAGATTCTTTCCCTTCTCACAGATACAGCAGATGCCGTGCTCTACTCAGATAAAAAAGTGTAAGGGACTAGGTCTATTTAGAAGTTCATGGGTAGCCATCTTGCCACACATTAATGACATTAACATCTTAGTGAAATCGCAAATACATTATGTAAATTGCACTATGAACTTGGAACAGGAACTCGATAGGTTTTTCCATTAACTAAATCCTGTATTAATACCGCTGCTGGAAATGTTAGTCATCTTCAGAATCGTGAAGGATTATTTAATACAAAAAAGGTACGGATTACACTGAGAAACAAAAAGGAAAAGGCGTCTGCCTGTACCTAGAATTTACATCAGCTAACACCTGGATAAGACGACAAATTGGTTTATCTTTTACCGAGTGGAGAGACAGACTGAAGATGAAAGCAAATGTAGAACTGATGCGAGCCATCCCGGGCAGGAGTACAGACAATAACCGCAGCAGATGTAGCGAGATAGAATCCTTGCCTCATGTCTTGGGCTTCCGTCCTTTGGTGAAGTCCTCCATAACAGCCGCCATCATTCTATAAGGTCATCTATTGCTATTGCATTGTGCAAAAAGGACTATACAGTATTCGAAGAAATGTACGATCTTACCAGCAACGAGAGCACTAGACGTATAGACATGATCGTCATGAAATCGTCTGCTGAGGAGTGGTATATTTTAGATTCTACAATTAGGTTCGAGAGAGATCTGAAACAACCACAGAAGTAGACGAAGAGAAAAGGTCCATATATCTCCCTGCTGTGGATTTCTATAGCTAAAGAACGATACCAACTAGATGATATAGAACTCAGAGGCCTTCTCGTCGGATTGTTATAGATTTCTGCATGATGCTGTATTGTTTTGTAATTGTTAATTTATTCTTGCTCAGCATTTAAGTAAGATTAACTTGTTCACTTTATTAATTTTTTTACACCTTTCATTATTATCTTCATGGCAACTTCTCCTTGTAGAAGAAGAAGAATAAAATAAAAAAGATAATAGGCTATATAAACTTATTTGTGCCTCTGATTGAGATTCTGGCTGATATGTAGGCCTACAGGCAGTACAGCTCACATTCTAAACAAGTGGACCTTTCAAGTTTCATGCACTTATATGCAGTGTACATTGTTTCTATTTATTGATAGAGACATTGTGTACGACACGGTTTGACACTTTTTCTTGTATCATCCACCATTTCCAGTCTAAGCAAAAATGCTGATTGCTGATTCTATTGCATATGTGAGTTTCATCAACGCTGGGGGAAGCGTTTCTTCTTTTCCTTGTACATTTGTGCTAGGAAATACTAGACTTTTTAAAAACAGAAATACAGAAGAGTGCTATCTGGAATCAAGTATTTTGTTACATGAATCCGAACCTGATTACCAGAATCATACACGTCTGAAGTATTCTACTGTATGTAGGAACGGAAGATGGATCAATATTTGAGTCACAGGTAAGGATACGTAAATCTAATTGTTGTTCCAGTTGCTTCTTTCTCTCGTCTTCTCACCTCATTTTTCCTTTATATTTTCTCTCCAAAGTGAATTTGATCTATACATAAGCGTTATTGTGAAGCTTTCTGAACATTTCCAGTTTTCTGTCAACATTTGTATTATTAATTTGTAGATTTTGGATTTTAATATCTTAAATTAAAACAGTTAACAGAGATATGTATGTGCTATGCACTGTTAAAACATTTCAACGAGGACTTTGTGTTACAGTCTATTGTATAACTACCCTGTAGCACATTCTTTATTGCCAGCGAAATGAGTGAAGGGTCCAGCGCCGAAAGTTACCCTGCATTTGCTCTTAATGGGTTGAGGGAAAACTCCGGAAAAAACATCAACCGGGTAACTTGTCCCAACCCGGGCCTGCTCGTTTCACGGTGAGACTTGTTAACCGTTACTCCACAGCGATAAACTCGGAATTGTTGAGTTTTGTTTGACAGTTGTGATCGTTTCTTTATACTGGACACCAGATTTGTAATGTTTTGCTTCTGCCACTAATAATATTATATTGTTCTATAACTTAAATCAGGTGGCTTGTACAGGCATAGAAATAAAAAATGTCCGATCTTCTGTAGCGTGAATTTGTCTAAGCCCACTTCGAGTAGCGATGGGTTCACACGACTAGGGAAAGAATGTTTATTTTGCACCTAATTTACCTAATACAATATATGAGCCGTTCAGAGCAAAAGTGGTGTAAGTCAAAATTGTGTAATGAGGTTTAAAGTAAAAATTCTGTAAAATAGTGCAAAGTAGCAATTAATATGTCCTTCGTACTATCCACTGACTACTAATAGTTTAAATAAATTGAATATTAATTGCCACTTTGCGCTGTATTCTACAGAATGTTTACTTTAACCCTCATTACCCATTTTTCACTTACACCACTTCTGCTCTGAACAGCTCATATCTTTGTTATACATTAGTTATAGTTAGTTATAGCACTTGAGCTATAAACAGATAGAAAAGGCAACAAACAAAAGGAAAAATAGAGCAGGAGTCCTGTATAAAAAATGCTTTCACGTGTAAATCTAAGCTCTCACGGAATCAACCGAACCATTCCGAAGGGAACTTTGCGTATGGCAATCGGTCCTTTTCTTTGTCTAACATAAGATTGTATAACGATAAGTTACTGCGTTCTAGTTCTGGCAATAACTATAATCATACTCATCAGTATTTCTGATAATAAAATGTAGCCTATAGTCTTTACTTCGTTTCACATACGTTAACATTTTACTTGTTTAATTTATCTCGTTGTACTTCATTTAGGTAATAATATCACTTGTTTATATATTCTGACTTTCTCTTTATCCGCATATGATCCATATATCTTAATGTCGTCTATCGTCTGATATCTTCTTCTACCCAGAACTCTTCTCCGTTCACCATTCCTTCCAGTGCATCCTCCAGTTTCTTCTTAGCCAGTGACCCAGCCAATTTCTCTTCCTTTTCCTGATCAGACGCCTCAATTATACTGTAATAGTATGCTGCATTGTACATAATAACATAATGTTCATGTCCTGTATAGTTAGTGTTATATACAGTATAATGCATTCTGTAGGCCTATACATGTCAGTGGTGTGACAACATGGAATATTTACACATGCTTCTATTTTATTACTCTCTTAAACTAAAAGATTACAGTAAACTGCATTATTATCGAATTAAATATTATTTCCTCGTCTATGTCACTGAATAATTTATTTTTTAAAATATACAAAAATTCGAACACAAGAAACTAACAAAAGTGTCGGTTCATTCATTCATTCATTCATTATATTCCATAGATCTTACATGAGCAATGAAGCTTTAAGATGTGGAACAAGTCAAAATTTTACAATATTACAATTACACTTTTTACAAATTTTTACAATATTCTACAATTTTTACAGTTTTACAATTTAGTAATTTTCTACAATTTTTTTAATTTTGTGCAATTTTTGCAATATTTTGGCGAGATGTAGTGAGATGAGGTGATGTCCGAGGATTCGCCAAAAGATTACCCGGCATTTGTCTTTTGGTTGGGAAAACCTCGGAAAAACTCAAATCAAAGGGGTGAAATGAAGTGATGCCGAGGACTCGCCATAGTGCCATGGTGTGGCATGGCTATTTTTTCACATTACTGTAACAAATGTTAAAAATAAATAGAAAATTCTTAAAAAATCATTCGCAGTTACTGAATAGGCCTACATACAGCCACAAATATTCAAATATATTCTTCAAGTTTAATTAAGCTTGATTAGAGAAGCATTTCTAGCTGATGTGTAAATATTTTGGACATTTTCTCATGGACAAGCCCTTAGCTAATCAACTTTCAAAGGCGTGTCTCCAATATGTTTGAACTCATTAAGCTGCGTCGAGAACGGAAAATTTTGTTAAGGTTATTATCAGTTAAAATTCGCGTATATTTTTCGATATTCATTAATAGAATCTCGTGCTCATTAACATTCTTGCCTCGTTCGTAAACAAATTATATTTAATATTTGTGAATGAAACCTTTCATCGACTCTTGCAATATTTATGAACAGTTCCAACACCGCATGTGTGGTAAAATCAGATCCCATTTATGTCGATAATTATCTATGATTGATTGTTATTTTCTAGCTCAACAAAGTCCAGCCGTGACATTTGAATGGGCGCAAGCTGACACAGCACGGAAGCTATTCCTATTGTGTACTTATTTTATCGTGCTGGAATCGAGCAATGAAATGATTCAATTATAGGAGCCATATGAAAAGTGTCCTTTTATTGTATGTCTGATAGCACTGAAAGCAAAAAGGAGAGCAGCGTCAGAACAGAAGCTAACACGCAAATTTCACAGTAATTTAAGCGTAGTACTGGAAAGGTACAGTGAAACCTCTCATTTACGGACATTGAAGGGACGTAACAATCTGTCCGCATCTGGGAGGTGTCCTTTATTGGGAGGGAGGCTCCCCAATCTAACACTAAATTTATAATATGCATTATGTATCCCTTCACGATTTAAATGAAATGTATTACTGTACTTTAATTCTAAATGCAGTCTAATGTACTACAGTAAATTCTATACAACTTCGAACCACAGTAGATAAGACCGAAAAAGGAAAATACAGTACTATGCCATGCAATTTTATTCTAGATCTACAGTTATGCAGTACTTTAATTTACAGTTTTCAAATTAACCTTTACGTTCAGGTGCCATGTCTCTCAAAACAGAACAACTGATTGAAGTGAAGAGAATAATCCTACTAACCCTATCATGTGTCGAATACAATTTCACGATCGCGGAAACCTTGGACTCATCAGACAAGTTAAATTTTATGACTTTGTTTATCCTCCCGCTTCCAGCTAACAAGGGGTAGCCGGCTGGGCTAGTAGTAGCCTACGGAAACCTTATCGCCTTCTTTCATGTTAAGGAATTTTTGTACAGTTCTCAAAACTAAATTTTCCATTTTTGTAACACATTAGGTTTTGAAACCCAAGTGCTGTCCGTAATCAGGAGGTAAAGCAAGCTTTAGGATTGTGAAACAACTGTCCGTGTCCGTGTCTGAGAGTGTCCGTAAATGAGAGTTAAATTTATCATTATTTCTATATTATTTCAGTTGGGACATAAAAATCTGTCCGTATATGAGGAGTGTCCGTATCTTGGGGGTGTCCGTAAGGAGAGGTTTCACTGTATTAAAGTCTGTGTGATGAATCTTGTCTCACTGTGAAAAGAGAGAGAAAGGAGATACAGTATGTCTTACTTAGTCTGTATTGTTATGGCGATGGGAGAGTGGAGCGATTTCGTCCATCCATCCAGTGGCGGAAGGGACTAGTTGATACATTCTGTAGCGCAAAATAAAATAACAAAATATCTGTCTTCGTACTGTGTAGTTCCGTCACTGAGCTTGTCTTTTAAGAAACTGAGTTCCGGTAGCCTGTACAGTAACAAGGTTTTGAAAGGAATCCTGAAAATTTACAACCCTCCTATAATCTCCACCCTCATTTCAAGGGACTTGATTTTATTGCTACTGAGACAAGATAAACCTTACCATGTATAGGCCTGAAACAATATTCTGTCAAAGACGTGTACTGTCTTCCTCCGACGAGTTTAGTGCTGGGACCTGAGGTATTCTTGCCATCTGTGCGGGAGGATTGTAGGTAGATTTTTTTGTTGCTACAGCTAAGCCGAGCCGAGCGGAGTGGCAAGTATTAATCGTCCAAAAATATGCAGTCTTCAGTTTGTAGTAGTGTGTGAATATTTCATATACATATTGTTTACCTAGGCCTATGTGATTTTGTTATAAATATATTAAATATATTGTTGCAATTTTTGCTCAAACATCTCCCTGATGTTAGCTGTGTTAATATTATATGAATTACTCATATTAAATATTTCACCGTTACAAGTCATTTTTAAGGAAACGTGTTGTGGAAAATGGGTCAACGAGACGAGTAGATATTTTAGAGTACAATGCTGACACTAAACAGGGCATCATTGTGGACCCCACGATACGTTTTGAAGTAGAATATCATCAATCAGCCGAGGTCCACCTTGAAAAGAAGTCGATCTATGAGCCTACAGTCAACTATTTCAAGCTGAAATATGCCTTAATTCACGTTTAGGTATTCGGCTTGCTCATAGGTGCTCGAGGGACTATACCAGCTTTTTCCGAAGAATTTCGACGGCAGTTTGCTCTGCCAACATCTCTGAGGGATGACATTGTGATAATTGTGTTAAAAAAATCCTGCCAAATCCTAATTAATCACATGGTGCCACATTAATAGCAATTGTAATTTTTCACGTCCTTTTATTTGTTTCCCTTTTTTAAAACTTAATATCTATGTTTACATATGTATAATAATTTTTTTTAGGATATACTGAGTCCGTAAGGGCTACCCTCAATGGGGGGCAGTTTAATATTATTATTATTTTTAAATTGATTACTTTACAAATTTAATTCAATTCTACTAATCACTAAATTTTATAGTATGATTCTTCTTTTCATTTATATTATTATAGTTTTATTATGATTTTTATGTTTATTTATTTCATTGTATTTATATTTCTGATGGTGTGATGGCCTTAACTTCACCAGAATAAATGAATAATAGACTAAATAAATAAATAAATAAATAAATAAATAAATAAATAAATAAATAAATAAATAAATAAATAAATAAATAAATAAATAAATAAATAAACAAATAAAATGTTCTACAATACTTTCCTTCTCTGAAGACGTAAGTACGAATGGTTGTATCTCTCTCTCGCCAAAGATACGTTAGAAAACTAATAGGCATACTGCTCTCGTAAATTGGGCGAATGTTTTCAGTATGATTGTACTTCCTTCCAGACTGGCGATGTCACTGTTCCCTCCGACTCGAGTACCGCGCTAGACTAGTCGGAACCGCATTCCTCTCAGCCCTAAACTCCTCAGAGGATGCCAGCAATATGAATCAGCAGTCACTAGAGGTCTGAAAGTTATAACAAGTAGGTGTATAGAAATATTTTAGTACAGTTTATATATTTTTCCGTCAAATTGTTTATTATAATTTGAAAATCAGGAGGAGGAATTTGTAAATATTCACCGAAGCCTGCTAAATGAGACTTTTTTCAAACTATTCTCAATCTTCGTAGAACTTTCTTTGGCACACATTACACCAAGAATTATTAATATTTTTACTGTTATAGTCCCCTAGAAATAAATAGACTATATGATATTCAGATATAATTTTCTTCCCCAAAATAATCGACGAATCACTCTTGTATTTAAAATATAATTATTGTGATTATTGTTATCATGAACATCAACTGGACGTAATAATCCATTGCCAGCGCTTCAAGAAGATTTGGTAAATTGTCAGCTGCTCCGTATCCTTATCATATGAAGAGTCCACTGCAAGAATGTTGGATGTCATTTGGAATACATTTTGCAGGAGAAGCGATTGAAAGTTTGAAATGCTTAGCGCTCAAAGCTTAACTGTGATTTTCCGATTATTACTGGACAATGACTATCAGTGTTAATGCCATGTAACTCTCTATGTACATTCTATATGTCTTAAGCTATTGTGATTTTTATTTAGTAACAACGATGTAATTTATTCCTCACAACAATAATTACTTTCTACAATTCGCCTTAAACGCTCTCGGCAACAATTGGATCTTCACTCAACACAGTATTCGTTATAGCACTCCACCGACGACAATGACAGTTTACTTGGATTATTACGCACAACAATGAACTGTTAATCTTAACTAATATTTACAAAGCACTATTTACAAATCAGAACTACCAGTTCTCAGTTCACAGTTCTTCTATCTCAGTCACTCGAGTTCACAGTATCTCGAACCACAGACCTTCAGAGACAGTTCACTGTACTCGAACTCGGGTCCCTCCAACTGCGGTCCACTGCACTCGAACTCAGGTCCCTCCAACTGCGGTCCACTGCACTCGAACTCAGGCCTTCGGATGCTGACGCAGATGCGGACGCACACTCGAGTCGAACTCTGGCTTGCTTGCTCTGGCTTACTCACTGACGGAATAACTGAAAACTCTACAACAACACACTAGTTCGCTGGCGCCTGCTCTTTTATAGCAAAATCATAGTTGCGAGAACCTTCTACAGGTGTGTAGAGAATTATCTCAATATCTCTACATCGACATTTCTGGAATAATCGGGAAGGTCGTTCCACATCCACTGCGTAGCAGCTGCGCGCGCAGACTCGTCGCGTGACGTAATACACCCTCTCTCCCTTCTCTCCACCGCGCGACGTCACCCAATGTTCCGTGGAGCCCGTGCGATCTGCTTTCTTGCGGGACGCTGGTCGTGAGTTCGATTCTCACGTCGCTGTCACATTGCCCCCTCCTTAGGGCTGCTCGTCCCGGGCAGTCCCTTGGTAGGCTGCTAATCGGTCCAGATGCACCACCATCATCTTCCCTCGAGGTTGTCGCTGGATCCGGTACACCACGTCGTTGATCCGGGTCACCACGCGGTATGGTCCATCCCAGGCACGCTGCAGCTTTGGTGATTTCCCTTTGGTCCTGGTAGGTCGATACAGCCACACCAGGTCGCCCTCCTGGAATCCTGCAGAGTTGGCTAATCTGTCGTAGCGCACCTTCATCCTGTCGCTGGCCATCTTGAGGTGCTCTCTGGCCAGTTGGTGAATTCCATTCAACTTCTCGGTGAGTTCTGCCACATAGTCAGTCGCTGGCTGGTCGGCGCTGGGTGGCGTGCCAAACAGCAGATCACAGGGCAGGCGCAGCTCTCTCCCGAAGACCATGTTTGCCGGTGTCATCCCTGTTGTATCGTGGACCGAAGCTCTGTAGGCCAAGAGGAACAGTGGGACTCTGGCATCCCAGTCTCGTTGATGGTTGGACACCACCTTCCGCAGATGCTCTTCCAAGGTTTTGATGTAGCGTTCCACCATACCATCGGACTGTGGGTGGAGGGGAGTGGTCCTGGTTTTATGCACCCCCAGACGCTCGAACAATTCTCCCATCAGGTTGGATTCGAAGTTGCGCCCCTGATCGCTATGCAATTCCCGGGGCACCCCGAATCGGCAGATGAAGTTGTCAAGCAGCGCGTCGGCCACCGTCGAAGCCTCTTGGTTGGGAATCGCGTACACCTCTGGCCATTTTGTGAAGTAATCCATGGCGACTAGCAGGTAGCGGTTCCCGCGATCCGTGACCGGGAACGGTCCAGCAACGTCGATGGCGATCCTCTCAAAAGGAGCTCCCACGTTGTACTGCTGCATGGCTCCCCTGCTGCGGGTCCTTGGTCCGCGACTGGCTGCACAGGTGTCGCATCTTCGGCACCATTGTTCCGTGTCGGTCCTCTGATGCAACCAATAGAACCTCTGCCTTAACTTGTCCAGCGTCCTGTTGGCTCCCAGGTGGCCTCCAGTCACTCCAGCATGAGTCTCCTCCAGCACTTCCTTCACCTTGCTCCTGGGCAGGACAAGTTGTTCTATGCGGGTCCTTCCATCGGCCGACTCCCAAATCCTCTTCAGGATACCGTCCTTGACAGTGAAGGATTCCCACTGGGCCCAGTAGCTCTTGTAAGTGGTGCTACGGTTGGCGATATCGGCCCATACTGGTCTCTGGCCGGACTCCACATCACGCAGTAGCTGTCCAATGTTTGGGTCCTCCAGCTGCTCCCTCCTTATGGCGGCGTTATCCCATCCTGGGCTCGGCTGGGCGGCAATTGCTCTGACTGCGTGGGCGCCATCCCGCTCTTCTACTTTCAGGCAGTGTTTGCAGCCATCCGGGCACGGACGTCGTGACAGGGCATCAGCGTTGGAATGTTTCTTCCCTTGTCGGTGTTCAGAGGTGAAGTTGTACTCCTGCAGACGTTGAACCCAACGGGCGGTCTGCCCCTCCAGATTCTTGAAGCCCAATAGCCAGGTGAGTGCAGAATGGTCTGTCCTCAGATGGAATTCCTGGCCATACAAATATTTGTGGAAGTGCTTCAGGGCTTCCACAATGGCAAGAAGTTCTCTACGCGTCACACAGTAGTTTCTCTCAGCCTTGGATAGTGTTCGGCTGAAGTAGGCAATCACCCTCTCTTGCCCGTCCTGTTCCTGAGAGAGTACTCCGCCGATGCCTACGTTGCTAGCGTCCGTGTCGAGCGTGAACTTCCTTCCAGGGATGGGATATCCCAGTACAGGAGCAGTGCAGAGCGCCTCTTTCAGCGACTGGAAGGATGACTCCGCCTCGTCTGTCCACTGGAATTGTCGTTTCTCCTCGGTCAGCTGGGTTAGAGGCTTAGCGATGTTGGCGTACCCAGCTACGAACCTTCTGTAATAAGTGCAGAGGCCGAGAAAGCGGCGCAGCTCCTGCTTGTCCCTCGGTCTCGGCCATCCTCTGACGGCTTGTAGCTTCTCCGGGTCCGTGGCCACTCCGTTGGTCCCTACTACGTGTCCCAAGTAGTTGACCTTCTTCTGGAATAGATGACATTTCTTCGGGTTTAACTTCAGTCTGGCTTGTCGCAGTCTCTCGAACACTTTCCTCAGGTTCATCAGCTGTTCGCCGAAAGTCTTGCCCACCACGATGACGTCATCAAGGTACAGCAAACAGGTGTCGTATGTCAGGCCTCTCATTACGGACTCCATTAGTCTCTGGAATGTAGCCGGGGCGTTGCAGAGGCCGAACGGCATAACGGTG